>NW_027311920.1:422500-430000 GCF_040954645.1 Diabrotica undecimpunctata | reverse complement strand
CATTAGTCGCTTCTTACGACAGGCATGGCCTTCTTGCCACCGCTTTTTTCTTATTTCTGCGAGCGAAGGGACACACACACACACATACACACACACACTCACACACACATGCACACACGCACGCACACACGCACACACACATACACTCACACACACACAAACACGCACATACGCACACACATATATTCTTCACCTCTCTAATCCTACCTATTAGTCGCCTCTCACGACAGGCAGGGCCTTCTTGCCTCGGCCGTATTCTTATCTCTGCAAGCCAAACAGACACACACACATACACACACACTTACACACGCACACACACGCACACAAGCACACACACACACATACACTATTCACCTTTCGACTCCTACCTATTAGTCGCCCCTTACAAGAGAGAGGGCCTTCTTGCCTCGGCCGTATTCTTATCTCTGCAAGCCAAACGGACACACACACAAATACACACACATACTCACACACACACAAACACACGCACACACACAAAGACACATACACTCTTCACCTCTCGACTCCTATTCATTAGTCGCCTCTTACGACAGGCAGGGACTTCTTGCCACGGCCGTGTTCTTATCTCTGCGAGCCCAACGGACACACACACACACACTTACACACACACACGCACCCACGCACACACACACGCACACACGCACACACGCACACACGCACACACACACAAATACACTCTTCACCTCTCGACTCCTACCCATTGGTCGCATCTTACGACAGGCATGGACTCATTGCCTCGGCCGTATTCTTATCTCTGCAAGCCAAACGGACACACACACAAATACACACACATACTCACACACACACAAACACACGCACACACACAAAGACACATACACTCTTCACCTCTCGACTCCTATTCATTAGTCGCCTCTTACGACAGGCAGGGACTTCTTGCCACGGCCGTATTCTAATCTCTGCGAGCCGAACGGACACACCCATACTGACACACACACACATTCACACACACACTCACACACGTACGCACACACGCACACACACATACACTCTTCACCTCTCGACTCCTACCCATTATTCTCCTATTACGACAGGCAGGGACTTCTTGGCACGGCCGTGTTCTTATCTCTGCAAGCCGAACGGACACACACACACACGCACACACACACGCACACGCACACTCACACGCACACACTCTTCACCTCTCGACTCCTACCCATTATTCTCCTCTTACGACAGGCAGGGACTTCTTGCCACGGCCGTGTTCTTATCTCTGCAAGCCGAACGGACACACACACACTCACACACACACACACACACACACATACACTCACACACGTACGCACACACGCACACACACACATACACTCTTCACCTCTCGACTCCTACCCATTATTCTCCTCTTACGACAGGCAGGGACTTCTTGCCACGGCCGTGTTCTTATATCTGCAAGCCGAACGGACACACACACACACGCACACACACACGAACACGCACACTCACACGCACACACTCTTCACCTCTCGACTCCTACCCATTATTCTCCTCTTACGACAGGCAGGGACTTCTTGCCACGGCCGTGTTCTTATCTCTGCAAGCCGAACGGACACACACATACACACACACTCACACACACACGCACACACGCACGCACACACGCACACACACATACACTCACACACACAAACACGCACATACGCACACACACATACATTCTTCACCTCTCGACTCCTACCTATTAGTCGTCTCTCACGACAGGCAGGGTCTTCTTGCCTCGGCCGTGTTCTTATCTCTGCAAGCCGAACGAACACACACACACTCACACACACACACACACACATACACTCTTAACCTCTCGACTCCTACCCATTAGTCGCCTCTTACGACATTCAGGGACTTCTTGCCACAAACGTATTCTTATCTCTGCAAGCCGAACGGAGACACACACATACTCACACACGCACACACACACGCACACACGTACACACACACATACACTCTTCACCTCTCGACTCCTACCCATTAGTCGCCCTTTACGACAGGCAGGGCCTTCTTGCCACGGCCATGTTCTTATCTCTGAGAGCCGAACGGACATACACACACACTCACACACACACGCACGCTCACACGCACACACACACGCACACACGCACACGCACACGCACACGCACACACTCTCAACCTCTCGACTCCTATCCATTAGTCACCTCTTAAGACAGGCAGGGCCTTCTTGCCTCGGCCGTATTCTTATCTCTGCAAGCCGAACGGACACACACACACTCACACACATACACACACACACGCAGGCACACACGCACACACACATACACTCACAAACACACAAACACGCACACACGCACACACACATACATTCTTCACCTCTCGACTCCTACCTATTAGTCGCCTCTTACGATAGGCAGGGCCTTCTTGCCTCGGTCGTGTTCTTATTTCTGCAAGCCGAACTAACACACACACATACTCACACACGCACACACACACGCACACACGCACACACACACATACACTCTTCACCTCTCGAATCCTACTTATTACTCGCCTCTTAAGACAGGCAGGGCCTTCTTGCCACGGCTGTGATCTTATCTCTGCGAGCCGACCGCACACACACACTCACACACAATCACACACTCACATACACACACACTTAAACACGCACGCACACACGCACACACATACACTCTTCACCTCTCGACTCCTACCCATTATTCTCCTCTTTCGACAGGCAGGGACTTCTTGCCACGGGCGTGTTCTTACCTCTGCAAGCCGAACGGACACACACACACACACACGCACACACAAAAACACGCACACAGGCACACACGCACACGCGCACACGCACACGTACACGCACACAGTCTCCACCTCTCGACTCCTATCCATTAGTCGCCTCTTACGACATTCAGGGACTTCTTGCCACGGCCGTGTTCTTATCTCTGCGAGCCGAACGGACACACACACACACTCACACACACGCACACACGCAAGCACACATACAGTATTCACCCCTCGACTTCTACACATTATTTTCCTCTTACGACAGGCAGGGACTTCTTGCCACGGCCGTGTTCTTATCTCTGCAAGCCGAACGGACACACACACACGCACACACAAACACACGCACACAGGCACACACGCACATACGCACACACGCACACACTCTCCACCTCTTGATTTCTATCCATTAGTCGCCTCTTAAGAGAGGCAGGGCCTTCTTGCCCCGGCCGTATTCTTATCTCTGGAAGCCGAGCGGACAAACACACACACACACACACACGCACGTTCGCACACACGCACACACACACACTCACACACGCACAAACACACGCACACAAGCACACACACACACACACATACACTCTTCACCTTTCGACTCCTACCCATTAGTCGCCTCTTACAACAGGCAGGGACTACTTGCCACAGTCGAGTTCTTATCTCTGTGTGCCGAACGGACACACACACTCACACACACACTCACACACACACGCACTCACACACACACACACACTCACAAACATCCACACAGACGCACACGCACACACGCACGCTCACACGAACACACACATACACTCACACACACACACGGACACACACATGCACACACGCACACACACATACACTCTTCACCTCTCGTCTCCTACCTATTAGTCGCCTTTTACGATAGGCAGGGCCTTCTTGCCTCCGTCGTGTTCTTATCTCTGCAGGCCGAACTAACACACACACAAACTCACACACGCACACACACACGCACACACACATACACTCTTCACCTCTCGACTCCTACTTATTAGTCGCTCCTTACAAGCGGCAGGGCCTTTTTGCCTCGGCCGTATTCTTATCTCTGCATGCCAAACGGACACACAAACATACACACGCACGCACACACACACACACATACACTTTTCACCTCTCGACTCCTACCCATTATTCTCCTCTTACGACAGAGAGGGCCTTCTTGCCACGGACGTATTCTTACCTCTGCAAGCCGAACGGACACACACACACACACTCGCACACACACACACACATACACGCTTCACCTCTCGACTCCTACCCATTAGTCGCCCGTTACGACATTCAGGGCCTTCTTGTCACGGCCGTATTTTTATCTCTGCGAGCCGAGCGGACACACACACAGTCACACACACATACATACACTATTCACCTCTCGACTCCTCCCTTTTGGTCGCCTCTTACGAGAGGCAGGGCCTTCTTGCCCCGGCCGTATTCTTATCTCTGCAAGCCGAACGGATACACACACTCACACACACACGCACGCACACACGCACACACACACACAAATACACTCTTCACCTCTCGACTCCTACCCATTAGTCGCCTTTTACGACTGGCATGTCCTTCTTGCCTCGAGCGTATTCTAATCTCTGCGAGCCGAACGGACACTTACATACACACACACACTAACAAACGCACAAACACACACACACACGCACACACACATACACTCTTCACCTCTCGACTCCTACCCATTAGTCACCTCTTACGACAGGCATGGCATTCTTGCCACCGCTGCTTTCTTTTCTCTGCGAGCCGAAGGGACACACATACACACACACACTCACAAACACACACACACGCACCCACACACGCACACACACATACACTAACACACACGCACACACGCACACACACATACACTCTTCACCTCTCGATTCCTACCTATTAGTCGCCCCTTACAAGAGGCAGGGCCTTCTTGCCTTGGCCGTATTCTTATCTCTGCAAGCCTAACGGACACACACACATACACACACACACTCACACACGCAAACACACACGCACACACACACACAAACACTCTTCACCTCTCGACTCCTACCCATTAGCAGCTAATTACAACAAGCATGGCCTTCTTGTCACGGCCGTATTCTTATGTCTGCAAGCCGAACGGACACACACACCCATACGCACAAACACACATACGCACAAACACACACACACGCACACACACATACACTCTTCACCTCTCGACTCCTACCCATTAGTCACCTCTTACGACAGGCATGGCAATCTTGCCACCGCTGTTTTCTTTTCTCTGCGAGCCAAAGGGACACACATACACACACACACACACTCACGGAACGGACACACACACACGCACGCACACAGGCACATACACATACACTCACACACACACACGCACACACGCACACACGCACACACACATACACTCTTCACCTCTCGATTCCTACCTATTAGTCGCCCCTTACAAGAGGCAGTTCTTGCCTCGGCCGTATTCTTATCTCTGCAAGCCAAACGGACACACACACATACTCACACACGCACACACACACACACACGCATACACACATACACTCTTCACCTCTCGTCTCCTACCTATTAGTCGCCCCTTACAAAAGGCAGGGTCTTCTTGCCTTGGCCGTATTCTTATCTCTGCAAGCCAAACGGACACACAAACATACACACACACTCACACACGCACACACACGCACACACGCACACACACACATATACACTCTTCACCACTCGACTCTTACCTATTAGTCGCCTCTTACGACAGGCAGGGCCTTCTTGCCACGGCCGTGTTCTCATCTCTGCGATCCTACTGGACACGCACACACTCACACACACAAATACACACACACTCACACACGCACACACACGCACATACGCACACACACACACACACATACACTCTTCACCTCTCGACTCCTACCCATTAGTCGCCTCTTACGACATTCAGGGACTTCTTGCCACGGCCGTGTTCTTATCTCTGCGAGCCGAACGGACACACACACACACTCACACACACGCACACACGCAAGCACACATACAGTATTCACCTCTCGACTTCTACCCATTATTCTCCTCTTACTACAGGCAGGGACTTCTTGCCACGGCCGTGTTCTTATCTCTGCAAGCCGAACGGACACACACACACGCACACACAAACACACGCACACAGGCACACACGCACATACGCACACACGCACACACTCTCCACCTCTCGATTCCTATCCATTGGTCGCCTCTTAAGAGAGGCAGGGCCTTCTTGCCCCGGCCGTATTCTTATCTCTGGAAGCCGAGCGGACAAACACACACACACACACACACGCACGTTCGCACACACGCACACACACACACTCACACACGCACAAACACACGCACACAAGCACACACACACACACACATACACTCTTCACCTTTCGACTCCTACCCATTAGTCGCCTCTTACAACAGGCAGGGACTACTTGCCACAGTCGAGTTCTTATCTCTGTGTGCCGAACGGACACACACACTCACACACACACTCACACACACACGCACGCACACACACACACACACACACACACACACTCACAAACAACCACACAGACGCACACGCACACACGCACGCTCACATGAACACACACATACACTCACACACACACACGGACACACACATGCACACACGCACACACACATACACTCTTCACCTCTCGTCTCCTACCTATTAGTCGCCTTTTACGATAGGCAGGGCCTTCTTGCCCCGGCCGTATTCTTATCTCTGCAAGCCGAACGGATACACACACTCACACACACACGCACGCACACACGCACACACACACACAAATACACTCTTCACCTCTCGACTCCTACCCATTAGTCGCCTTTTACGACTGGCATGTCCTTCTTGCCTCGAGCGTATTCTAATCTCTGCGAGCCGAACGGACACTTACTTACACACACACACTAACAAACGCACAAACACACACACACACGCACACACACATACACTCTTCACCTCTCGACTCCTACCCATTAGTCACCTCTTACGACAGGCATGGCATTCTTGCCACCGCTGCTTTCTTTTCTCTGCGAGCCGAAGGGACACACATACACACACACACTCACAAACACACACACACGCACCCACACACGCACACACACATACACTAACAGACACACACGCACACACGCACACACACATACACTCTTCACCTCTCGATTCCTACCTATTAGTCGCCCCTTACAAGAGGCAGGGCCTTCTTGCCTTGGCCGTATTCTTATCTCTGCAAGCCTAACGGACACACACACATACACACACACACTCACACACGCAAACACACACGCACACACACACACAAACACTCTTCACCTCTCGACTCCTACCCATTAGCCGCTAATTACAACAAGCATGGCCTTCTTGTCACGGCCGTATTCTTATGTCTGCAAGCCGAACGGACACACACACCCATACACACACACTCACATACGCACAAACACACACACACGCACACACACATACACTCTTCACCTCTCGACTCCTACCCATTAGTCACCTCTTACGACAGGCATGGCAATCTTGCCACCGCTGTTTTCTTTTCTCTGCGAGCCAAAGGGACACACACACACACACACACTGACGGAACGGACACACACACACGCACGCACACAGGCACATACACATACACTCACACACACACACGCACACACGCACACACACATACACTCTTCACCTCTCGATTCCTACCTATTAGTCGCCCC
>NW_027311920.1:382500-417500 GCF_040954645.1 Diabrotica undecimpunctata | reverse complement strand
ACACACACACACACATACACTCTTCACCTCTCGACTCCTACCCATTAGCCGCTAATTACAACAAGCATGGCCTTCTTGTCACGGCCGTATTCTTATCTCTGCAAGCCGAACGGACACACACACCCATACACACACACTCACATACGCACAAACACACACACACGCACACACGCATACACTCTTCACCTCTAGACTCCTACCCATTAGTCACCTCTTACGACAGGCATGGCATTCTTGCCACCGCTGTTTTCTTTTCTCTGCGAGCCGAAGGGACACACATACACACACACACACTCACAGACACACACACACGCACGCACACACGCACACACACATACACTCACACACACACACGCACAAACGCACACACACATACACTCTTCACCTCTCGATTTCTACCTATTAATCGCCCCTTACAAGAGGCAGGGCCTTCTTGCCTTGGCCGTATTCTTGTCTCTGCAAGCCTAACGGACACACACACATACACACACACACTCACACACGCAAACACAAACGCACACACACACACATACACTCTTCACCTCTCGACTCCTACCTATTAGTCGCCACTTACGACAGGCAGGGCCTTCTTGCCCCGGCCGTATTCTTATCTCTGCAAGCTGAACGGACACACACACTCACACACACAAGCACGCACACACGCACACACACACACACACGCACACACACACACACACAATTACACTCTTTACCTCTCGACTCCTACCCATTAGTCGCCTCTTACGACAAGCATGGCCTTCTTGCCACCGCTGTTTTCTTATCTCTGCGAGACGAAGGGACACACACACACACACATACACACACACACACGCACACACACACGCGCACAAACGCACGCACACATACATTTTTCACCTCTCGACTCCTACCCATTAGTCGCCCATTACGACAGGCATGGCCTTCTTGCCTCCGCTGTTTTCTTATCTCTGCGTGCCAACCGGACACACACACTCACACACACACATACACACACACACTCACACATGCACGCACACACGCACACACTTACACACGCATACACACACACACATACACTTTTCACCTCTCGACTCCTACCCATTAGTCACCTCTTACGACAGGCATGGCCTTCTTGAAACCGCTGATTTCTTATCTCTGCGAGCCGAAGGGACACACATACACATACACACACACTCACACACACACGTACACATGCACGCACACATACACTTTTCACCTCTCGACTCCTACCCATTAGTCGCTCCTTACGACAGGCATGTCCTTCTTGCCACCGCTGTTTTCTTATCTCTGCGGGCCGAAGGGACACACACACAAACATACACACACACACTCACACACACACACACACACGAACACACACGCACACACACATACACTCACACACACACACGCACACACACATACACTCTTCACCTCTCGACTCCTACCTATTAGTCGCCCTTTACGACTGGCATGGCCTTCTTGCCACGGCTGTTTTCTTATGTCTGCGAGCCGAAGGGACACACACACACATATACACACACACACACACACACACTCACAAACACACACACACACGCGCAAACACGCACGCACACACGCACACACACACGCACACACGCACGCACACACGCACACACATACACTTACACACGCACACACACACGCACACACGCACACACACACATACACTCTTCACCTCTCGACACCTACCTATTAGTCGCCTCTTACGATAGGCAGGGCCTTCTTGTCTCGGTCGTGTTCTCATCTCTGCGAGCCGACCGGACACACACACACACTGACACACACACATACACACACACACTCACACACGCACGCACACACGCACACACACACATACACTCTTCACCTCTCGACTCCTACCCATTATTCTCCTCATACGACAGGCAGGGACTTCTTGCCACGGCCGTGTTCTTATCTCTGCAAGCCAAACGGACACACACAAACACACGCACACACACACACACGCACACGCACACGCACACGCACACACTCTCCACCTCTCGACTCCTATCCATTAGTCGCCTCTTACGACAGGCATGGCCTTCTTGCCACCGCTTTTTTCTTATCTCTGCGAGCGAAGGGACACACACACACACATACACACACACACTCACACACACACACGCACACACGCACGCACACACGCACACACACATACACTCACACACACACAAACACGCACACACGCACACACACATACATTCTTCACTTCTCTAATCCTACCTATTAGTCGCCTCTCACGACAGGCAGGAACTTCTTGCCTCGGCCGTGTTCTTATCTCTGCAAGCCGAACGGACACACACACATACTCAAACACGCACACACACACGCACACACGCACACACACATACACTCTTCACCTCTCGACTCCTACCTGTTAGCTGCCTCTTACGTTAGGCAGGGCCTTCTTGCCTCGGTCGTGTTCTTATTTCTGCAAGCCGAACTAACACACACACATACTCACACACGCACACACGTACGCACACACGCACACACACATACACTCACACACACACAAACACGCACACACGCACACACACATACACTCTTCACCTCTCGACTCCTACTTATTAGTCGCCCATTACAAGAGGCAGGGCCTTCTTGCCTTGGCCGTATTCTTATCTCTGCAAGCCAAACAGACACACACACATACACACACACATACACACACACTTACATACGCACACACACGCACACGCTCACGCACGCACTCTCCACCTCTCGATTCCTATCCATTAGTCGCCTCTTAAGACAGGCAGGGCCTTCTTGCCACGGACGTATACCTATCTTAGCGAGCCGAACGGACACACACACACACACTTGCACACATACACACACACATACACGCTTCACCTATCGACTACTACCCATTAGTCGCTCCTTACAGCAAGCATGGCCTTCCTGCCACGGACGTATTCTTATCTCTGCGAGCCGAAGGGATACACACACACATACACACACATACACACACACACACATACACACACACATACTCACACACGCACGCACACACGCACGCACACATACACTCACACACACACAAACACGCACACACGCACACACACATACATTCTTCACCTCTCGAATCCTACCTATTAGTCGCCTCTTACGATAGGCAGGGCCTTCTTGCCTCGGTCGTGCTCTTATCTCTGCAAGATGAACGGACACACACACACACATACACACACACTCTCACACGCACTCACACGCACATACGCACACACATATACACTCTTCACCACTTGACTCCTACCCATTAGTCGCCTCTTACGACAGGCAGGGCCTTCTTGCCACGGCCGTGTTCTTATTTCTGCGAGCCGACTGGACACACACACTCACACACACAAATACACACACACACTCACACACGCACACACACGCACACACGCACACTCACACACACATACACTCTTCACCTCTCGACTCCCACCCATTAATCGCCTCTTACGACAGGCAGGGCCTTCTTGCCACGGCCGTGTTCTTATCTCTGCGAGCCGACTGGACACACACACACTCACACACACAAATACACACACACACACTCACACACGCACACACACGCACACTCACACACACATACACTCTACACCTCTCGACTCCTACCAATTAGTCGCCACTTACGACAGGCAGGGCCTTCTTGCCTCGGCCGTATTCTTATCTCTGCAAGCCGAACGGACACACACACACTCACACACACACGCACGCTCACACGCACACACACGCACACACGCACACACACACATACACTCTTCACCTCTCGACTCCTACCTATTAGTCGCCTCTTACGATAGGCAGGGCCTTCTTGCCTCGGTTGTGCTCTTATCTCTGCAAACCGAACTAACACACACACATACTCACACACGCACACACACACGCACACACACATACACTTTTCTCCTCTCGACTCCTACTTATTAGTCGCCCACTCTTCGCCTCTCGACTCCTATCCATTAGTCGCCCCGTACGATTTGCATCGCTTTCTTGCCACGGCTGTTTTCTTATCTCTGCGAGCCGAAGGGACACACACACATACATACACACACACACTCACAAACACACACACACGCACGCACACACGCACACACAAACACACACACACACGCACACACGCACACACACGCACCCACGCACACGCACACGCACACGCACACACTCTCCACCTCTCGACTCCTATCCATTAGCCGCCTCTTAAGACAGGTAGGGCCTTCTTGCCACGGCTGTAATCTTATCTCAGCGAGCCGAGCGGACAAACACACACACCCACACACACACACACACACATACACTCTTCACCTCTCGACTCCTACTTATTAGTCGCCCCTTACAAGAGGCAGGACCTTCTTGCCTCGGCCGTATTCTTATCTCTGCAAGCCAAACAGACACACACACACACATACACACACACGCACACACACGCACACACGCACACACACACATACACTCTTCACCTCTCGACTCCTACCCATTAGTCGCCTCTTAACGACAGGCAGTGCCTTCTTGCCACGGCCGTGTTCTCATCTCTGCGAGCCGACCGGACACACACACACACTGACACACACACCTACACACACACACTCACACACGCACGCACACACGCACACACATACATACACTCTTCACCTCTCGACTCCTACCCATTATTCTCCTCTTACGACAGGCAGGGACTTCTTGCCACGGCCGTGTTCTTATCTCTGCAAGCCAAACGGACACACACACACTCACACACACACACACGCACACGCACCCGCACACGCACACACTCTCCACGTCTCGACTCCTATCCATTAGTCGCCTCTTACGACAGGCATGGCCTTCTTGCCACCGCTTTTTTCTTATTTCTGCGAGCGAAGGGACACACACACACACAAACACGCACATACGCACACACATACATTCTTCACCTCTCTAATCCTACCTATTAGTCGCCTCTCACGACAGGCAGGGCCTTCTTGCCTCGGCCGTATTCTTATCTCTGCAAGCCAAACAGACACACACACATACACACACACTTACACACGCACACACACGCACACAAGCACACACACACACATACACTCTTCACCTCTCGACTCCTACCCATTAGTTGACTCTTAACGACAGGCAGTAACTTCTTGCCACGGCCGAGTTCTCATCTCTGCGAGCCGACCGGACACACACACACACTGACACACACACATACACACACACACTCACACACGCACGCACACACGCACACACACATACACTCTTCACCTCTCGACTCCTACCCATTATTCTCCTCTTACGACAGGCAGGGACTTCTTGCCACGGCCGTGTTTTTATCTCTGCAAGCCAAACGGACACACACACACACGAACACACACACACACGCACACGCACACGCACACGCACACACTCTCTACCTCTCGACTCCTATCCATTAGTCGCCTCTTACGACAGGCATGGCCTTCTTGCCACCGCTTTTTTCTTATCTCTGCGAGCGAAGGGACACACACACACATACACACACACACACACACACGCACATACGCACGCACACACGCACACACACATACATTCTTCACCTCTCTAATCCTACCTATTAGTCGCCTCTCACGACAGGCAGGGCCTTCTTGCCTCGGCCGTGTTCTTATTTCTGCAAGACGAACGGACACACACACAGATACTTACACACGCACACACGCACGCACACACGCACACACACACACATACACTCTTCACCTCTCGACTCCTACCCATTAGTCGCCTCTTAACGACAGGCAGGGACTTCTTGCCACAGCCGTGTTCTTACCTCTGCAAGCCAAACGGACACACACACACGCACACACACACACACGCACACGCACCCGCACACGCACACACTCTCCACCTCTCGACTCCTATCCATTAGTCGCCTCTTACGACAGGCATGGCCTTCTTGCCACCGCTTTTTTCTTATCTCTGCGAGCGAAGGGACACACACACACACATACACACACACATTCACACACACATGCACACACGCACGCACACACGCACACACACATACACTCACACACACACAAACACGCACATACGCACACACATACATTCTTCACCTCTCTAATCCTACCTATTAGTCGCCTCTCACGACAGGCAGGGCCTTCTTGCCTCGGCCGTATCCTTATCTCTGCAAGCCAAACAGACACACACACATACACACACACTTACACACGCACACACACGCACACACGCACACACACATACACTCTTCACCTTTCGACTCCTACCAATTAGTCGCCACTTACGACAGGCAGGGGTTTCTTGCCGCGGCCGTATTCTTATCTCTGCAAGCCGAACGGACGCACACACTCACACACACACGCACGCACACACGCACACACACGCACACACGCACACACACATATACACTCTTCACCTCTCGACTCCTACCAATTAGTCGCCACTTACGACAGGCAGGGCCTTCTTGCCTCGGCCGTATTCTTATCTCTGCAAGCCGAACGGACACACACACACACTCACACACACACGCACGCTCACACGCACACACACACATACACTCTTCACCTCTCGACTCCTACCTATTAGTCGCCTCTTACGATAGGCAGGGCCTTCTTGCCTCGGTTGTGCTCTTATCTCTGCAAGCCGAACTAACAAACACACATACTCACATACGCACACACGCACACACGCATACACACATACACTCTTCACCTCTCGACTCCTACTTATTAGTCGCCCCTTACAAGAGGCAGGGCCTTCTTGCCTCGGCCGTATTCTTATCTCTGCAAGCCAAACAGACACAAACATATACACACACACACACGCACACACACGCACACACGCACACACACACACACATACACTCTTCACCTCTCGACTCCTACCCATTAGTTGCCTCTTAACGACAGGCAGTGCCTTCTTGCCACGGCCGTGTTCTCATCTCTGCGAGCCGACCGGACACACACACACACACACCGACACACATACATACACACACACACTCACACACGCACGCACACACGCACACACACATACACTCTTCACCTCTCGACTCCTACCCATTATTCTCCTCTTACGACAGGCAGGGACTTCTTGCCACGGCCGTGTTTTTATCTCTGCAAGCCAAACGGACACACACACACGCACACACACACACGCACACGCACACGCACACGCACACACTCTCCATCTCTCGACTCCTATCCATTAGTCGCCTCTTACGACAGGCATGGCCTTCTTGCCACCGCTTTTTTCTTATCTCTGCGAGCGAAGGGACACACACACACACATACACACACATACTCACACACACACACGCACACACACATACATTCTTCACCTCTCTAATCCTACCTATTAGTCGCCTCTCACGACAGGCAGGGCCTTCTTGCCTCGGCCGTGTTCTTATTTCTGCAAGACGAACGGACACGGACACATATACTTACACACGGACACACGCACGCACACACGCACACACACATACACTCACACACACACAAACACGTACACACGCACACACACATACATTCTTCACCTCTCGACTCCTACCTATTAGTCGCCTCTTACGACAGGCAGGGCCTTCTTGCCTTGGGGGTGTTCTTATCTCTGCAAGCCGAACGGACACACACACATACTCACACACGCACACACACACGCACACACGCACACACGCACACACACACACACATACACTCTTCACCTTTCGACTCCTACTTATTAGTCGCCCATTACAAGAGGCAGGGCCTTCTTGCCTCTGCCGTATTTTTATCTCTGCAAGCCAAACAGACACACACACATACACACACACTTACACACGCACCCACACGCACACGCACACGCACACACTCTCCACCTCTCGACTCCTATCCATTAGTCGCCTCTTAAGACAGGCAGGGCCTTCTTGCCACGGACGTATACCTATCTCTGCGAGCAGAACGGACACACACACACACTTGCACACATACACACATACACGCTTCACCTCTCGACTCCTACCCATTAGTCGCTCCTTACAGCAAGCATGGCCTTATTGCCACGGACGTATTCTTATCTCTGCGAGCCGAAGGGATACACACACACATACACACACACACACACGCACACACGCACACACACACATACACTCTTCACCTCTTGACTCCTACCTATTAGTCGCCTCTTACGATAGGCAGGGCCTTCTTGCCTCGGTCGTGCTCTTATCTCTGCAAGCCGAACTGACACACACACACATACACACACACTCTCACACGCACACACACGCACATACGCACACACATATACTCTCTTCACCGCTCGACTCCTACCCATTAGTCGCCTCTTACGACAGGCAGGGCCTTCTTGCCACGGCCGTGTTCGTATCTCTGCGAGCCGACTGGACACACACACTCACACACACAAATACACACACACACTCACACATGCACACACACGCACACACGCACACTCACACACACATACACTCTTCACCTCTCGACTCCTACCCATTAGTCGCCTCTTACGACAGGCAGGGCCTTCTTGCCACGGCCGTGTTCTTATCTCTGAGAGCCGACTGGACACACACACACACACTCACACACGCACACACACGCACACTCACACACACATACACTCTTCACCTCTCGACTCCTACCCATTGGTCGCCTCTTACGAAAGGCAGGGCCTTTTTGCCACGGCCGTGTTCTTATCTCTGAGAGCCGACTGGACACACACACACACACTCACACACGCACACACACGCACACACGCACTTACACACATACACTCTTCACCTCTCGACTCCTACGCATTAGTCGCCGCTTACGACAGGCAGGGCCTTCTTGGCACGGACGTGTCCTTATCACTGCGAGCCGACCGGACACACACACTCACACACGCACACACACACGCACACACGCACACACACACATACACTCTTCACCTCTCGACTCCTACCCATTAGTTGCCTCTTACGACAGGCATGGCCTTCTTGCCTCGGCCGTATTCTAATCTCTGCGAGCCGAATGGACACGCATACATACACACACACACACACTTACACACGCACAAACACACACACACCCACACACGCACACACACACACACACACACATACACTCTTCACCTCTCGACTCCTACCAATTAGTCGCCACTTACGACAGGCAGGGCCTTCTTGCCTCGGCCGTATTCTTATCTCTGCAAGCCGAACGGACACATACACACTCACACACACAAGCACGCACACACGCACACACACGCACACACACAAAAACACTTTTCACCTCTTGAATCCTACCAATTAGTCGCCACTTACGACAGGCAGGGCATTCTTGCCTCGGCCGTATTCTTATCTCTGCAAGCCGAACGGACTCATACACACTCACACACACACGCACGCACACACGCACACACACGCACACACACACACAAATACATTCTTCACCTCTCGACTCCTACCCATTAGTCGCCTCTTACGACAGGCATTGCCTTGTTGCCTCGGCCGTATTCTAATCTCTGCGAGCCGAATGGACACACACAAACATACACACACACACACTTACACACGCACAAACACACACACACCCACACACGCACACACTCACGTACTCTCTTCACCTCTCGACTCCTACCCAGTAGTCGCCTCTTACGACAGGCAGGGACTTCTTGCCACGGCCGTGTTCTTATCTCTGCAAGCCGAACGGACACACACACACACGCACACACAAACACACGCACACAGGCACACACGCACTCACGCACACGTACACGCACACGCACACACTCTCCACCTCTCGACTAATATCCATTAGTCGCCTCTTAAGACAGGCAGGGCGTTCTTGCCTCGGCCGTATTCTTATCTCTGCACGCCAAACGGACACACACACACACATACACACACATATACTCACACACGCACAAACATACGCACACACACAAAGACACATACACTCTTCACCTCTCGACTCCTGTTCATTAGTCGCCTCTTACGACAGGCAGGGACTTCTTGCCACGGCCGTGTTCTTATCTCTGCGAGCCGAACGGACACACACACATACACACACACGCACACACACACGCACACACGCACCCACACACATACTCTCTTCACCTCTCGACTCCTACTTAGTAGTCGCCCTCTCTTCACATCTCGTCTCCTACCCATTAGTCGCCCCGTACGATTTGCATCGCCTTCTTGCCACGGCTGTTTTCTTATCTCTGCGAGCCGAAGGGACACACACACATACATACACACACACTCACAAACACACACACACACACACGCACGCACACACGCACACACACATACACTCACACACACACAAACACGCCCACACGCACACACACATACATTCTTCACCTCTCGACTCCTACCTATTAGTCGCCTCTTACGATAGGCAGGGCCTTCTTGCCTTGGCCGTGTTCTTATCACTGCAAGCCGAACGGACACACACACATACTCACACACGCACACACACACGCACACACGCACACACACATACACTTTTCACCTCTCGACTCCTACTTATTAGTCGCCCACTCTTCGCCTCTCGACTCCTATCCATTAGTCGCCCCGTACGATTTGCATCGCTTTCTTGCCACGGCTGTTTTCTTATCTCTGCGAGCCGAAGGGACACACACACATACATACACACACACTCACAAACACACACACACACACGCACACACACACGCACACACACATACACTCACACACACACAAACACGCCCACACGCACACACACATACATTCTTCACCTCTCGACTCCTACCTATTAGTCGCCTCTTACGATAGGCAGGGCCTTCTTGCCTCGGTCGTGTTTTTATCTCTGCAAGCCGAACTAACACACACACATACTCACACACGCACACACACACGCACACACGCACACACACATACACTTTTTACCTCTCGACTCCTACATATTAGTCGCCCACTCTTCGCCTCTCGACTCCTATCCATTAGTCGCCCCGTACGATTTGCATCGCTTTCTTGCCACGGCTGTTTTCTTATCTCTGCGAGCCGAAGGGACACACACACATACATACACACACACTCACAAACACACACACACGCACGCACACACGCACACACACATACACTCACACACACACAAACACGCCCACACGCACACACACATACATTCTTCACCTCTCGACTCCTACCTATTAGTCGCCTCTTACGATAGGCAGGGACTTCTTGCCACTGCCGTGTTCTTATCTCTGCAAGCCGAACGGACACACACACATACTCACACACGCACACACACACGCACACACGCACACACACATACACTCTTCACCTCTCGACTCCTACCTATTAGTCGCCCCTTACAACTGGCAGGGTCTTCTTGCCTTGGCCGTATTCTTACCTCTGCAAGCCAGACGGACACACACACATACACACACACTCACACACGCACACACACGCACACACGCACACACACACATACACTCTTCACCTCTCGACCCCTACCCATTAGTCGCCTCTTACGACAGGCAGGGCCTTCCTGCCACGGCCATGTTCTTATCTCTGCGAGCCGACCGGACACACACACTCACACACACACAAACCAGAACACACACACACACGCATACACGCGCACACACACATATACACTCTCCACCTTTCGACTCCTATCCATTAGTCGCCTCTTAAGACAGGCATGACCTTCTTGCCACGGACGTATTCTTATCTCTGCAAGCCGAACGGACAAACACACATACTCACACACGCACACACACACGCACACACGTACACACACACATACACTCTTCACCTCTCGACTCCTACCCATTAGTCGCCTCTTACGACAGGCAGGGCCTTCTTGCCACGGCCGTGTTCTCATTTCAGCGAGCCGACCGGACACACACAAACACGCCCACAGGCACACACACATACATTCTTCACCTCTCGACTCCTACCTATTAGTCGCCTCTTACGATGGGCAATGACTTCTTGCCACGGCCGTATTCTTACCTCTGCAAGCCAGACGGACACACACACATACACACACACTCACACACGCACACACACGCACACACGCACACACACACACATACACTCTTCACCTCTCGACCCCTACCCATTAGTCGCCTCTTACGACAGGCAGGGCCTTCCTGCCACGGCCATGTTCTTTTCTCTGCGAGCCGACCGGACACACACACTCACAAACACACATACAAGAACACACACATACACGCACGCACACACGCGCACACACACATATACACTCTCCACCTTTCGACTCCTATCCATTAGTCGCCTCTTAAGACAGGCATGACCTTCTTGCCACGGACGTATTCTTATCTCTGCAAGCCGAACGGACAAACACACGTACTCACACACGCACACACACACGCACACACGTACACACACACATACACTCTTCACCTCTCGACTCCTACCCATTAGTCGCCTCTTACGACAGGCAGGAACTTCTTGCCACGGCCGTGTTCTTATCTCTGCAAGCCGAACGGACACACACACATACTCACACACGCACACACACACGCACACACGCACACACACATACACTCTTCACCTCTCGACTCCTACCTATTGGTCGCCCCTTACAACTGGCAGGGTCTTCTTGCCTTGGCCGTATTCTTACCTCTGCAAGCCAGACGGACACACACACATACACACACAATCACACACGAACACACACGCACACACGCACACACACACATACACTCTTCACCTCTCGACTCCTACCCATTAGTCGCCTCTTAAGACAGGCAGAGCCTTCTTGCAACGAACGCATTCTTATCTCTGCGAGCCGAAAGGACACGCACACACACTCACACACAAACACACACACGCAAGCACACATACACTATTCACCTCTCGACTTCTACCCATTATTCTCCTTTTACGACAGGCAGGGACTTCTTGCCACGGCCGTGTTCTTATCTCTGCAAGCCGAACGGACACACACACACGCACACACAAACACACACACACACGCACACACGCACACACACGCACCCACGCACACGCACACGCACACGCACACACTCTCCACCTCTCGACTCCTATCCATTAGCCGCCTCTTAAGACAGGTAGGGCCTTCTTGCCACGGCCGTAATCTTATCTCTGCGAGCCGAGCGGACAAACACACACACTCACACACACACACACACACATACACTCTTCACCTCTCGACCCCTACCTTTTAGTCGCCTCTTACGAGAGGCAGGGCCTTCTTGCCCCGGCCGTATCCATATCTCTGCAAGCCGAACGGACACACACACTCATACACACACACTCACACACGCACAAACACACATACACGCACACACGCACAAACACATACACTCTTCACCTCTCGACTCCTACCAATTAGTCGCTCCATACAGCAAGCATGGCCTTCTTGCCACGGCCGTATTCTTATCTCTGCAAGCCGAACGGACACACACACTCATACACACACACTCACACACGCACAAACACACACACACGCACACACGCACACACACATACACTCTACACCTCTCGTCTCCTACCTTTTAGTCGCCTCTTACGATAAGCAGGGCCTTCTTGCCGCGGTCGTGTTCTCATCTCTGCAAGCCAAACTAACACACACACATACTCACACACGCACACACAAACACACACACGCACACACGCACACACACATACACTCTTCACCTCTCGACTCCTACTACTTAGTCGACCCTTACAAGAGGTAGGGCCTTCTGGCCTCGGCCGTATTCTCATCTCTGCAAGCCAAACGGACACACACACATACTCAAACACGCACACACACACGCACACACACATACACTCTTCACCTCTCGACTCCTACCCATTATTCTCCTCATACGACAGGCAGGGACTTCTTGCCACGGCCGTGTTCTTATCTCTGCAAGCCAAACGGACACACACAAACACACGCACACACACACACACACGCACACGCACACGCACACGCACACACTCTCCACCTCTCGACTCCTATCCATTAGTCGCCTCTTACGACAGGCATGGCCTTCTTGCCACCGCTTTTTTCTTATCTCTGCGAGCGAAGGGACACACACACACATACACACACACACTCACACACACACACGCACACACGCACGCACACACGCACACACACATACACTCACACACACACAAACACGCACACACGCACACACACATACATTCTTCACTTCTCTAATCCTACCTATTAGTCGCCTCTCACGACAGGCAGGGCCTTCTTGCCTCGGCCGTGTTCTTATCTCTGCAAGCCGAACGGACACACACACATACTCAAACACGCACACACACACGCACACACGCACACACACATACACTCTTCACCTCTCGACTCCTACCCATTAGTCGCCCTTTACGACTGGCATGGCCTTCTTGCCACGGCTGTTTTCTTATGTCTGCGAGCCGAAGGGACACACACACACATATACACACACACACACACACACACACTCACAAACACACACACACACGCGCAAACACGCACGCACACACGCACACACACACGCACACACGCACGCACACACGCACACACATACACTTACACACGCACACACACACGCACACACGCACACACACACATACACTCTTCACCTCTCGACACCTACTTATTAGTCGCCTCTTACGATAGGCAGGGCCTTCTTGCCTCGGTCGTGTTCTCATCTCTGCGAGCCGACCGGACACACACACACACTGACACACACACATACACACACACACTCACACACGCACGCACACACGCACACACACACACATACACTCTTCACCTCTCGACTCCTACCCATTATTCTCCTCATACGACAGGCAGGGACTTCTTGCCACGGCCGTGTTCTTATCTCTGCAAGCCAAACGGACACACACAAACACACGCACACACACACACACACGCACACGCACACGCACACGCACACACTCTCCACCTCTCGACTCCTATCCATTAGTCGCCTCTTACGACAGGCATGGCCTTCTTGCCACCGCTTTTTTCTTATCTCTGCGAGCGAAGGGACACACACACACACATACACACACACACTCACACACACACACGCACACACGCACGCACACACGCACACACACATACACTCACACACACACAAACACGCACACACGCACACACACATACATTCTTCACTTCTCTAATCCTACCTATTAGTCGCCTCTCACGACAGGCAGGGCCTTCTTGCCTCGGCCGTGTTCTTATCTCTGCAAGCCGAACGGACACACACACATACTCAAACACGCACACACACACGCACACACGCACACACACATACACTCTTCACCTCTCGACTCCTACCTATTAGCTGCCTCTTACGTTAGGCAGGGCCTTCTTGCCTCGGTCGTGTTCTTATTTCTGCAAGCCGAACTAACACACACACATACTCACACACGCACACACGTACGCACACACGCACACACACATACACTCACACACACACAAACACGCACACACGCACACACACATACACTCTTCACCTCTCGACTCCTACTTATTAGTCGCCCATTACAAGAGGCAGGGCCTTCTTGCCTTGGCCGTATTCTTATCTCTGCAAGCCAAACAGACACACACACATACACACACACATACACACACACTTACATACGCACACACACGCACACGCTCACGCACGCACTCTCTACCTCTCGATTCCTATCCATTAGTCGCCTCTTAAGACAGGCAGGGCCTTCTTGCCACGGACGTATACCTATCTTAGCGAGCCGAACGGACACACACACACACACTTGCACACATACACACACACACATACACGCTTCACCTATCGACTACTACCCATTAGTCGCTCCTTACAGCAAGCATGGCCTTCCTTCCACGGACGTATTCTTATCTCTGCGAGCCGAAGGGATACACACACACATACACACACATACACACACACACACATACACACACACATACTCACACACGCACGCACACACGCACGCACACATACACTCACACACACACAAACACGCACACACGCACACACACATACATTCTTCACCTCTCGAATCCTACCTATTAGTCGCCTCTTACGATAGGCAGGGCCTTCTTGCCTCGGTCGTGCTCTTATCTCTGCAAGCCGAACGGACACACACACACTCACACACACAAATACACACACACTCACACACGCACACACACGCACACTCACACACACATACACTCTACACCTCTCGACTCCTACCAATTAGTCGCCACTTACGACAGGCAGGGCCTTCTTGCCTCGGCCGTATTCTTATCTCTGCAAGCCAAACAGACACACACACACATACACACACACACGCACACACACGCACACACGCACACACACACATACACTCTTCACCTCCGACTCCTACCCATTAGTCGCCTCTTAACGACAGGCAGTGCCTTCTTGCCACGGCCGTGTTCTCATCTCTGCGAGCCGACCGGACACACACACACACTGACACACACACATATACACACACACTCACACACGCACGCACACACGCACACACATACATACACTCTTCACCTCTCGACTCCTACCCATTATTCTTCTCTTACGACAGGCAGGGACTTCTTGCCACGGCCGTGTTCTTATCTCTGCAAGCCAAACGGACACACACACACTCACACACACACACACGCACACGCACCCGCACACGCACACACTCTCCACCTCTCGACTCCTATCCATTAGTCGCCTCTTACGACAGGCATGGCCTTCTTGCCACCGCTTTTTTCTTATTTCTGCGAGCGAAGGGACACACACACACACATACACACACACACTCACACACACATGCACACACGCACGCACACACGCACACACACATACACTCACACACACACAAACACGCACATACGCACACACATATATTCTTCACCTCTCTAATCCTACCTATTAGTCGCCTCTCACGACAGGCAGGGCCTTCTTGCCTCGGCCGTATTCTTATCTCTGCAAGCCAAACAGACACACACACATACACACACACTTACACACGCACACACACGCACACAAGCACACACACACACATACACTATTCACCTTTCGACTCCTACCTATTAGTCGCCCCTTACAAGAGAGAGGGCCTTCTTGCCTCGGCCGTATTCTTATCTCTGCAAGCCAAACGGACACACACACAAATACACACACATACTCACACACACACAAACACACGCACACACACAAAGACACATACACTCTTCACCTCTCGACTCCTATTCATTAGTCGCCTCTTACGACAGGCAGGGACTTCTTGCCACGGCCGTGTTCTTATCTCTGCGAGCCCAACGGACACACACACACACTTACACACACACACGCACCCACGCACACACACACGCACACACGCACACACGCACACACGCACACACACACAAATACACTCTTCACCTCTCGACTCCTACCCATTGGTCGCATCTTACGACAGGCATGGACTTATTGCCTCGGCCGTATTCTTATCTCTGCAAGCCAAACGGACACACACACAAATACACACACATACTCACACACACACAAACACACGCACACACACAAAGACACATACACTCTTCACCTCTCGACTCCTATTCATTAGTCGCCTCTTACGACAGGCAGGGACTTCTTGCCACGGCCGTATTCTAATCTCTGCGAGCCGAACGGACACACACATACTGACACACACACACATTCACACACACACTCACACACGTACGCACACACGCACACACACATACACTCTTCACCTCTCGACTCCTACCCATTATTCTCCTATTACGACAGGCAGGGACTTCTTGGCACGGCCGTGTTCTTATCTCTGCAAGCCGAACGGACACACACACACACGCACACACACACGCACACGCACACTCACACGCACACACTCTTCACCTCTCGACTCCTACCCATTATTCTCCTCTTACGACAGGCAGGGACTTCTTGCCACGGCCGTGTTCTTATCTCTGCAAGCCGAACGGACACACACACACTCACACACACACACACACACACACATACACTCACACACGTACGCACACACGCACACACACACATACACTCTTCACCTCTCGACTCCTACCCATTATTCTCCTCTTACGACAGGCAGGGACTTCTTGCCACGGCCGTGTTCTTATATCTGCAAGCCGAACGGACACACACACACACGCACACACACACGAACACGCACACTCACACGCACACACTCTTCACCTCTCGACTCCTACCCATTATTCTCCTCTTACGACAGGCAGGGACTTCTTGCCACGGCCGTGTTCTTATCTCTGCAAGCCGAACGGACACACACATACACACACACTCACACACACACGCACACACGCACGCACACACGCACACACACATACACTCACACACACAAACACGCACATACGCACACACACATACATTCTTCACCTCTCGACTCCTACCTATTAGTCGTCTCTCACGACAGGCAGGGTCTTCTTGCCTCGGCCGTGTTCTTATCTCTGCAAGCCGAACGAACACACACACACTCACACACACACACACACACACATACACTCTTAACCTCTCGACTCCTACCCATTAGTCGCCTCTTACGACATTCAGGGACTTCTTGCCACAAACGTATTCTTATCTCTGCAAGCCGAACGGAGACACACACATACTCACACACGCACACACACACGCACACACGTACACACACACATACACTCTTCACCTCTCGACTCCTACCCATTAGTCGCCCTTTACGACAGGCAGGGCCTTCTTGCCACGGCCATGTTCTTATCTCTGAGAGCCGAACGGACATACACACACACTCACACACACACGCACGCTCACACGCACACAAACACGCACACACGCACACACACATGCATTCTTCACCTCTCGACTCCTACCTATTAGTCGCCTCTTACGATAGGCAGGGCATTCTTGCCTCGGTCGTGTTCTTATTTCTGCAAGCCGAACTAACACACACACATACTCACACACGCACACACACACGCACACACGCACACACACACATACACTCTTCACCTCTCGAATCCTACTTATTACTCGCCTCTTAAGACAGGCAGGGCCTTCTTGCCACGGCTGTGATCTTATCTCTGCGAGCCGACCGCACACACACACACTCACACACAATCACACACTCACATACACACACACTTAAACACGCACGCACACACGCACACACATACACTCTTCACCTCTCGACTCCTACCCATTATTCTCCTCTTTCGACAGGCAGGGACTTCTTGCCACGGGCGTGTTCTTACCTCTGCAAGCCGAACGGACACACACACACACACGCACACACAAAAACACGCACACAGGCACACACGCACACGCGCACACGCACACGTACACGCACACAGTCTCCACCTCTCGACTCCTATCCATTAGTCGCCTCTTACGACATTCAGGGACTTCTTGCCACGGCCGTGTTCTTATCTCTGCGAGCCGAACGGACACACACACACACTCACACACACGCACACACGCAAGCACACATACAGTATTCACCCCTCGACTTCTACCCATTATTTTCCTCTTACGACAGGCAGGGACTTCTTGCCACGGCCGTGTTCTTATCTCTGCAAGCCGAACGGACACACACACACGCACACACAAACACACGCACACAGGCACACACGCACATACGCACACACGCACACACTCTCCACCTCTTGATTTCTATCCATTAGTCGCCTCTTAAGAGAGGCAGGGCCTTCTTGCCCCGGCCGTATTCTTATCTCTGGAAGCCGAGCGGACAAACACACACACACACACACGCACGTTCGCACACACGCACACACACACACTCACACACGCACAAACACACGCACACAAGCACACACACACACACACATACACTCTTCACCTTTCGACTCCTACCCATTAGTCGCCTCTTACAACAGGCAGGGACTACTTGCCACAGTCGAGTTCTTATCTCTGTGTGCCGAACGGACACACACACTCACACACACACTCACACACACACGCACGCACACACACACACACACTCACAAACATCCACACAGACGCACACGCACACACGCACGCTCACACGAACACACACATACACTCACACACACACACGGACACACACATGCACACACGCACACACACATACACTCTTCACCTCTCGTCTCCTACCTATTAGTCGCCTTTTACGATAGGCAGGGCCTTCTTGCCTCCGTCGTGTTCTTATCTCTGCAGGCCGAACTAACACACACACAAACTCACACACGCACACACACACGCACACACACATACACTCTTCACCTCTCGACTCCTACTTATTAGTCGCTCCTTACAAGCGGCAGGGCCTTTTTGCCTCGGCCGTATTCTTATCTCTGCATGCCAAACGGACACACAAACATACACACGCACGCACACACACACACACATACACTTTTCACCTCTCGACTCCTACCCATTATTCTCCTCTTACGACAGAGAGGGCCTTCTTGCCACGGACGTATTCTTACCTCTGCAAGCCGAACGGACACACACACACACACTCGCACACACACACACACATACACGCTTCACCTCTCGACTCCTACCCATTAGTCGCCCGTTACGACATTCAGGGCCTTCTTGCCACGGCCGTATTTTTATCTCTGCGAGCCGAGCGGACACACACACAGTCACACACACATACATACACTATTCACCTCTCGACTCCTCCCTTTTGGTCGCCTCTTACGAGAGGCAGGGCCTTCTTGCCCCGGCCGTATTCTTATCTCTGCAAGCCGAACGGATACACACACTCACACACACACGCACGCACACACGCACACACACACACAAATACACTCTTCACCTCTCGACTCCTACCCATTAGTCGCCTTTTACGACTGGCATGTCCTTCTTGCCTCGAGCGTATTCTAATCTCTGCGAGCCGAACGGACACTTACATACACACACACACTAACAAACGCACAAACACACACACACACGCACACACACATACACTCTTCACCTCTCGACTCCTACCCATTAGTCACCTCTTACGACAGGCATGGCATTCTTGCCACCGCTGCTTTCTTTTCTCTGCGAGCCGAAGGGACACACATACACACACACACTCACAAACACACACACACGCACCCACACACGCACACACACATACACTAACACACACGCACACACGCACACACACATACACTCTTCACCTCTCGATTCCTACCTATTAGTCGCCCCTTACAAGAGGCAGGGCCTTCTTGCCTTGGCCGTATTCTTATCTCTGCAAGCCTAACGGACACACACACATACACACACACACTCACACACGCAAACACACACGCACACACACACACAAACACTCTTCACCTCTCGACTCCTACCCATTAGCAGCTAATTACAACAAGCATGGCCTTCTTGTCACGGCCGTATTCTTATGTCTGCAAGCCGAACGGACACACACACCCATACGCACAAACACACATACGCACAAACACACACACACGCACACACACATACACTCTTCACCTCTCGACTCCTACCTATTAGTCGCCCCTTACAAGAGGCAGTTCTTGCCTCGGCCGTATTCTTATCTCTGCAAGCCAAACGGACACACACACATACTCACACACGCACACACACACACACACGCATACACACATACACTCTTCACCTCTCGTCTCCTACCTATTAGTCGCCCCTTACAAAAGGCAGGGTCTTCTTGCCTTGGCCGTATTCTTATCTCTGCAAGCCAAACGGACACACAAACATACACACACACTCACACACGCACACACACGCACACACGCACACACACACACATATACACTCTTCACCACTCGACTCTTACCCATTAGTCGCCTCTTACGACAGGCATGACCTTCTTGCCACGGACGTATTCTTATCTCTGCAAGCCGAACGGACAAACACACGTACTCACACACGCACACACACACGCACACACGTACACACACACATACACTCTTCACCTCTCGACTCCTACCCATTAGTCGCCTCTTACGACAGGCAGGAACTTCTTGCCACGGCCGTGTTCTTATCTCTGCAAGCCGAACGGACACACACACATACTCACACACGCACACACACACGCACACACGCACACACACATACACTCTTCACCTCTCGACTCCTACCTATTGGTCGCCCCTTACAACTGGCAGGGTCTTCTTGCCTTGGCCGTATTCTTACCTCTGCAAGCCAGACGGACACACACACATACACACACAATCACACACGAACACACACGCACACACGCACACACACACATACACTCTTCACCTCTCGACTCCTACCCATTAGTCGCCTCTTAAGACAGGCAGAGCCTTCTTGCAACGAACGCATTCTTATCTCTGCGAGCCGAAAGGACACGCACACACACTCACACACAAACACACACACGCAAGCACACATACACTATTCACCTCTCGACTTCTACCCATTATTCTCCTTTTACGACAGGCAGGGACTTCTTGCCACGGCCGTGTTCTTATCTCTGCAAGCCGAACGGACACACACACACGCACACACAAACACACACACACACGCACACACGCACACACACGCACCCACGCACACGCACACGCACACGCACACACTCTCCACCTCTCGACTCCTATCCATTAGCCGCCTCTTAAGACAGGTAGGGCCTTCTTGCCACGGCCGTAATCTTATCTCTGCGAGCCGAGCGGACAAACACACACACTCACACACACACACACACACATACACTCTTCACCTCTCGACCCCTACCTTTTAGTCGCCTCTTACGAGAGGCAGGGCCTTCTTGCCCCGGCCGTATCCATATCTCTGCAAGCCGAACGGACACACACACTCATACACACACACTCACACACGCACAAACACACATACACGCACACACGCACAAACACATACACTCTTCACCTCTCGACTCCTACCAATTAGTCGCTCCATACAGCAAGCATGGCCTTCTTGCCACGGCCGTATTCTTATCTCTGCAAGCCGAACGGACACACACACTCATACACACACACTCACACACGCACAAACACACACACACGCACACACGCACACACACATACACTCTACACCTCTCGTCTCCTACCTTTTAGTCGCCTCTTACGATAAGCAGGGCCTTCTTGCCGCGGTCGTGTTCTCATCTCTGCAAGCCAAACTAACACACACACATACTCACACACGCACACACAAACACACACACGCACACACGCACACACACATACACTCTTCACCTCTCGACTCCTACTACTTAGTCGACCCTTACAAGAGGTAGGGCCTTCTGGCCTCGGCCGTATTCTCATCTCTGCAAGCCAAACGGACACACACACATACTCAAACACGCACACACACACGCACACACACATACACTCTTCACCTCTCGACTCCTACCCATTATTCTCCTCATACGACAGGCAGGGACTTCTTGCCACGGCCGTGTTCTTATCTCTGCAAGCCAAACGGACACACACAAACACACGCACACACACACACACACGCACACGCACACGCACACGCACACACTCTCCACCTCTCGACTCCTATCCATTAGTCGCCTCTTACGACAGGCATGGCCTTCTTGCCACCGCTTTTTTCTTATCTCTGCGAGCGAAGGGACACACACACACATACACACACACACTCACACACACACACGCACACACGCACGCACACACGCACACACACATACACTCACACACACACAAACACGCACACACGCACACACACATACATTCTTCACTTCTCTAATCCTACCTATTAGTCGCCTCTCACGACAGGCAGGGCCTTCTTGCCTCGGCCGTGTTCTTATCTCTGCAAGCCGAACGGACACACACACATACTCAAACACGCACACACACACGCACACACGCACACACACATACACTCTTCACCTCTCGACTCCTACCCATTAGTCGCCCTTTACGACTGGCATGGCCTTCTTGCCACGGCTGTTTTCTTATGTCTGCGAGCCGAAGGGACACACACACACATATACACACACACACACACACACACACTCACAAACACACACACACACGCGCAAACACGCACGCACACACGCACACACACACGCACACACGCACGCACACACGCACACACATACACTTACACACGCACACACACACGCACACACGCACACACACACATACACTCTTCACCTCTCGACACCTACTTATTAGTCGCCTCTTACGATAGGCAGGGCCTTCTTGCCTCGGTCGTGTTCTCATCTCTGCGAGCCGACCGGACACACACACACACTGACACACACACATACACACACACACTCACACACGCACGCACACACGCACACACACACACATACACTCTTCACCTCTCGACTCCTACCCATTATTCTCCTCATACGACAGGCAGGGACTTCTTGCCACGGCCGTGTTCTTATCTCTGCAAGCCAAACGGACACACACAAACACACGCACACACACACACACACGCACACGCACACGCACACGCACACACTCTCCACCTCTCGACTCCTATCCATTAGTCGCCTCTTACGACAGGCATGGCCTTCTTGCCACCGCTTTTTTCTTATCTCTGCGAGCGAAGGGACACACACACACATACACACACACACTCACACACACACACGCACACACGCACGCACACACGCACACACACATACACTCACACACACACAAACACGCACACACGCACACACACATACATTCTTCACTTCTCTAATCCTACCTATTAGTCGCCTCTCACGACAGGCAGGGCCTTCTTGCCTCGGCCGTGTTCTTATCTCTGCAAGCCGAACGGACACACACACATACTCAAACACGCACACACACACGCACACACGCACACACACATACACTCTTCACCTCTCGACTCCTACCTATTAGCTGCCTCTTACGTTAGGCAGGGCCTTCTTGCCTCGGTCGTGTTCTTATTTCTGCAAGCCGAACTAACACACACACATACTCACACACGCACACACGTACGCACACACGCACACACACATACACTCACACACACACAAACACGCACACACGCACACACACATACACTCTTCACCTCTCGACTCCTACTTATTAGTCGCCCATTACAAGAGGCAGGGCCTTCTTGCCTTGGCCGTATTCTTATCTCTGCAAGCCAAACAGACACACACACATACACACACACATACACACACACTTACATACGCACACACACGCACACGCTCACGCACGCACTCTCTACCTCTCGATTCCTATCCATTAGTCGCCTCTTAAGACAGGCAGGGCCTTCTTGCCACGGACGTATACCTATCTTAGCGAGCCGAACGGACACACACACACACACTTGCACACATACACACACACACATACACGCTTCACCTATCGACTACTACCCATTAGTCGCTCCTTACAGCAAGCATGGCCTTCCTTCCACGGACGTATTCTTATCTCTGCGAGCCGAAGGGATACACACACACATACACACACATACACACACACACACATACACACACACATACTCACACACGCACGCACACACGCACGCACACATACACTCACACACACACAAACACGCACACACGCACACACACATACATTCTTCACCTCTCGAATCCTACCTATTAGTCGCCTCTTACGATAGGCAGGGCCTTCTTGCCTCGGTCGTGCTCTTATCTCTGCAAGCCGAACGGACACACACACACTCACACACACAAATACACACACACTCACACACGCACACACACGCACACTCACACACACATACACTCTACACCTCTCGACTCCTACCAATTAGTCGCCACTTACGACAGGCAGGGCCTTCTTGCCTCGGCCGTATTCTTATCTCTGCAAGCCAAACAGACACACACACACATACACACACACACGCACACACACGCACACACGCACACACACACATACACTCTTCACCTCCGACTCCTACCCATTAGTCGCCTCTTAACGACAGGCAGTGCCTTCTTGCCACGGCCGTGTTCTCATCTCTGCGAGCCGACCGGACACACACACACACTGACACACACACATATACACACACACTCACACACGCACGCACACACGCACACACATACATACACTCTTCACCTCTCGACTCCTACCCATTATTCTTCTCTTACGACAGGCAGGGACTTCTTGCCACGGCCGTGTTCTTATCTCTGCAAGCCAAACGGACACACACACACTCACACACACACACACGCACACGCACCCGCACACGCACACACTCTCCACCTCTCGACTCCTATCCATTAGTCGCCTCTTACGACAGGCATGGCCTTCTTGCCACCGCTTTTTTCTTATTTCTGCGAGCGAAGGGACACACACACACACATACACACACACACTCACACACACATGCACACACGCACGCACACACGCACACACACATACACTCACACACACACAAACACGCACATACGCACACACATATATTCTTCACCTCTCTAATCCTACCTATTAGTCGCCTCTCACGACAGGCAGGGCCTTCTTGCCTCGGCCGTATTCTTATCTCTGCAAGCCAAACAGACACACACACATACACACACACTTACACACGCACACACACGCACACAAGCACACACACACACATACACTATTCACCTTTCGACTCCTACCTATTAGTCGCCCCTTACAAGAGAGAGGGCCTTCTTGCCTCGGCCGTATTCTTATCTCTGCAAGCCAAACGGACACACACACAAATACACACACATACTCACACACACACAAACACACGCACACACACAAAGACACATACACTCTTCACCTCTCGACTCCTATTCATTAGTCGCCTCTTACGACAGGCAGGGACTTCTTGCCACGGCCGTGTTCTTATCTCTGCGAGCCCAACGGACACACACACACACTTACACACACACACGCACCCACGCACACACACACGCACACACGCACACACGCACACACGCACACACACACAAATACACTCTTCACCTCTCGACTCCTACCCATTGGTCGCATCTTACGACAGGCATGGACTTATTGCCTCGGCCGTATTCTTATCTCTGCAAGCCAAACGGACACACACACAAATACACACACATACTCACACACACACAAACACACGCACACACACAAAGACACATACACTCTTCACCTCTCGACTCCTATTCATTAGTCGCCTCTTACGACAGGCAGGGACTTCTTGCCACGGCCGTATTCTAATCTCTGCGAGCCGAACGGACACACACATACTGACACACACACATTCACACACACACTCACACACGTACGCACACACGCACACACACATACACTCTTCACCTCTCGACTCCTACCCATTATTCTCCTATTACGACAGGCAGGGACTTCTTGGCACGGCCGTGTTCTTATCTCTGCAAGCCGAACGGACACACACACACACGCACACACACACGCACACGCACACTCACACGCACACACTCTTCACCTCTCGACTCCTACCCATTATTCTCCTCTTACGACAGGCAGGGACTTCTTGCCACGGCCGTGTTCTTATCTCTGCAAGCCGAACGGACACACACACACTCACACACACACACACACACACACATACACTCACACACGTACGCACACACGCACACACACACATACACTCTTCACCTCTCGACTCCTACCCATTATTCTCCTCTTACGACAGGCAGGGACTTCTTGCCACGGCCGTGTTCTTATATCTGCAAGCCGAACGGACACACACACACACGCACACACACACGAACACGCACACTCACACGCACACACTCTTCACCTCTCGACTCCTACCCATTATTCTCCTCTTACGACAGGCAGGGACTTCTTGCCACGGCCGTGTTCTTATCTCTGCAAGCCGAACGGACACACACATACACACACACTCACACACACACGCACACACGCACGCACACACGCACACACACATACACTCACACACACAAACACGCACATACGCACACACACATACATTCTTCACCTCTCGACTCCTACCTATTAGTCGTCTCTCACGACAGGCAGGGTCTTCTTGCCTCGGCCGTGTTCTTATCTCTGCAAGCCGAACGAACACACACACACTCACACACACACACACACACACATACACTCTTAACCTCTCGACTCCTACCCATTAGTCGCCTCTTACGACATTCAGGGACTTCTTGCCACAAACGTATTCTTATCTCTGCAAGCCGAACGGAGACACACACATACTCACACACGCACACACACACGCACACACGTACACACACACATACACTCTTCACCTCTCGACTCCTACCCATTAGTCGCCCTTTACGACAGGCAGGGCCTTCTTGCCACGGCCATGTTCTTATCTCTGAGAGCCGAACGGACATACACACACACTCACACACACACGCACGCTCACACGCACACAAACACGCACACACGCACACACACATGCATTCTTCACCTCTCGACTCCTACCTATTAGTCGCCTCTTACGATAGGCAGGGCATTCTTGCCTCGGTCGTGTTCTTATTTCTGCAAGCCGAACTAACACACACACATACTCACACACGCACACACACACGCACACACGCACACACACACATACACTCTTCACCTCTCGAATCCTACTTATTACTCGCCTCTTAAGACAGGCAGGGCCTTCTTGCCACGGCTGTGATCTTATCTCTGCGAGCCGACCGCACACACACACACTCACACACAATCACACACTCACATACACACACACTTAAACACGCACGCACACACGCACACACATACACTCTTCACCTCTCGACTCCTACCCATTATTCTCCTCTTTCGACAGGCAGGGACTTCTTGCCACGGGCGTGTTCTTACCTCTGCAAGCCGAACGGACACACACACACACACGCACACACAAAAACACGCACACAGGCACACACGCACACGCGCACACGCACACGTACACGCACACAGTCTCCACCTCTCGACTCCTATCCATTAGTCGCCTCTTACGACATTCAGGGACTTCTTGCCACGGCCGTGTTCTTATCTCTGCGAGCCGAACGGACACACACACACACTCACACACACGCACACACGCAAGCACACATACAGTATTCACCCCTCGACTTCTACCCATTATTTTCCTCTTACGACAGGCAGGGACTTCTTGCCACGGCCGTGTTCTTATCTCTGCAAGCCGAACGGACACACACACACGCACACACAAACACACGCACACAGGCACACACGCACATACGCACACACGCACACACTCTCCACCTCTTGATTTCTATCCATTAGTCGCCTCTTAAGAGAGGCAGGGCCTTCTTGCCCCGGCCGTATTCTTATCTCTGGAAGCCGAGCGGACAAACACACACACACACACACGCACGTTCGCACACACGCACACACACACACTCACACACGCACAAACACACGCACACAAGCACACACACACACACACATACACTCTTCACCTTTCGACTCCTACCCATTAGTCGCCTCTTACAACAGGCAGGGACTACTTGCCACAGTCGAGTTCTTATCTCTGTGTGCCGAACGGACACACACACTCACACACACACTCACACACACACGCACGCACACACACACACACACTCACAAACATCCACACAGACGCACACGCACACACGCACGCTCACACGAACACACACATACACTCACACACACACACGGACACACACATGCACACACGCACACACACATACACTCTTCACCTCTCGTCTCCTACCTATTAGTCGCCTTTTACGATAGGCAGGGCCTTCTTGCCTCCGTCGTGTTCTTATCTCTGCAGGCCGAACTAACACACACACAAACTCACACACGCACACACACACGCACACACACATACACTCTTCACCTCTCGACTCCTACTTATTAGTCGCTCCTTACAAGCGGCAGGGCCTTTTTGCCTCGGCCGTATTCTTATCTCTGCATGCCAAACGGACACACAAACATACACACGCACGCACACACACACACACATACACTTTTCACCTCTCGACTCCTACCCATTATTCTCCTCTTACGACAGAGAGGGCCTTCTTGCCACGGACGTATTCTTACCTCTGCAAGCCGAACGGACACACACACACACACTCGCACACACACACACACATACACGCTTCACCTCTCGACTCCTACCCATTAGTCGCCCGTTACGACATTCAGGGCCTTCTTGCCACGGCCGTATTTTTATCTCTGCGAGCCGAGCGGACACACACACAGTCACACACACATACATACACTATTCACCTCTCGACTCCTCCCTTTTGGTCGCCTCTTACGAGAGGCAGGGCCTTCTTGCCCCGGCCGTATTCTTATCTCTGCAAGCCGAACGGATACACACACTCACACACACACGCACGCACACACGCACACACACACACAAATACACTCTTCACCTCTCGACTCCTACCCATTAGTCGCCTTTTACGACTGGCATGTCCTTCTTGCCTCGAGCGTATTCTAATCTCTGCGAGCCGAACGGACACTTACATACACACACACACTAACAAACGCACAAACACACACACACACGCACACACACATACACTCTTCACCTCTCGACTCCTACCCATTAGTCACCTCTTACGACAGGCATGGCATTCTTGCCACCGCTGCTTTCTTTTCTCTGCGAGCCGAAGGGACACACATACACACACACACTCACAAACACACACACACGCACCCACACACGCACACACACATACACTAACACACACGCACACACGCACACACACATACACTCTTCACCTCTCGATTCCTACCTATTAGTCGCCCCTTACAAGAGGCAGGGCCTTCTTGCCTTGGCCGTATTCTTATCTCTGCAAGCCTAACGGACACACACACATACACACACACACTCACACACGCAAACACACACGCACACACACACACAAACACTCTTCACCTCTCGACTCCTACCCATTAGCAGCTAATTACAACAAGCATGGCCTTCTTGTCACGGCCGTATTCTTATGTCTGCAAGCCGAACGGACACACACACCCATACGCACAAACACACATACGCACAAACACACACACACGCACACACACATACACTCTTCACCTCTCGACTCCTACCTATTAGTCGCCCCTTACAAGAGGCAGTTCTTGCCTCGGCCGTATTCTTATCTCTGCAAGCCAAACGGACACACACACATACTCACACACGCACACACACACACACACGCATACACACATACACTCTTCACCTCTCGTCTCCTACCTATTAGTCGCCCCTTACAAAAGGCAGGGTCTTCTTGCCTTGGCCGTATTCTTATCTCTGCAAGCCAAACGGACACACAAACATACACACACACTCACACACGCACACACACGCACACACGCACACACACACACATATACACTCTTCACCACTCGACTCTTACCTATTAGTCGCCTCTTACGACAGGCAGGGCCTTCTTGCCACGGCCGTGTTCTCATCTCTGCGATCCTACTGGACACGCACACACTCACACACACAAATACACACACACTCACACACGCACACACACGCACATACGCACACACACACACACACATACACTCTTCACCTCTCGACTCCTACCCATTAGTCGCCTCTTACGACATTCAGGGACTTCTTGCCACGGCCGTGTTCTTATCTCTGCGAGCCGAACGGACACACACACACACTCACACACACGCACACACGCAAGCACACATACAGTATTCACCTCTCGACTTCTACCCATTATTCTCCTCTTACTACAGGCAGGGACTTCTTGCCACGGCCGTGTTCTTATCTCTGCAAGCCGAACGGACACACACACACGCACACACAAACACACGCACACAGGCACACACGCACATACGCACACACGCACACACTCTCCACCTCTCGATTCCTATCCATTGGTCGCCTCTTAAGAGAGGCAGGGCCTTCTTGCCCCGGCCGTATTCTTATCTCTGGAAGCCGAGCGGACAAACACACAGACACACACACACGCACGTTCGCACACACGCACACACACACACTCACACACGCACAAACACACGCACACAAGCACACACACACACACACATACACTCTTCACCTTTCGACTCCTACCCATTAGTCGCCTCTTACAACAGGCAGGGACTACTTGCCACAGTCGAGTTCTTATCTCTGTGTGCCGAACGGACACACACACTCACACACACACTCACACACACACGCACGCACACACACACACACACACACACACACTCACAAACAACCACACAGACGCACACGCACACACGCACGCTCACATGAACACACACATACACTCACACACACACACGGACACACACATGCACACACGCACACACACATACACTCTTCACCTCTCGTCTCCTACCTATTAGTCGCCTTTTACGATAGGCAGGGCCTTCTTGCCCCGGCCGTATTCTTATCTCTGCAAGCCGAACGGATACACACACTCACACACACACGCACGCACACACGCACACACACACACAAATACACTCTTCACCTCTCGACTCCTACCCATTAGTCGCCTTTTACGACTGGCATGTCCTTCTTGCCTCGAGCGTATTCTAATCTCTGCGAGCCGAACGGACACTTACTTACACACACACACTAACAAACGCACAAACACACACACACACGCACACACACATACACTCTTCACCTCTCGACTCCTACCCATTAGTCACCTCTTACGACAGGCATGGCATTCTTGCCACCGCTGCTTTCTTTTCTCTGCGAGCCGAAGGGACACACATACACACACACACTCACAAACACACACACACGCACCCACACACGCACACACACATACACTAACAGACACACACGCACACACGCACACACACATACACTCTTCACCTCTCGATTCCTACCTATTAGTCGCCCCTTACAAGAGGCAGGGCCTTCTTGCCTTGGCCGTATTCTTATCTCTGCAAGCCTAACGGACACACACACATACACACACACACTCACTCACGCAAACACACACGCACACACACACACAAACACTCTTCACCTCTCGACTCCTACCCATTAGCCGCTAATTACAACAAGCATGGCCTTCTTGTCACGGCCGTATTCTTATGTCTGCAAGCCGAACGGACACACACACCCATACACACACACTCACATACGCACAAACACACACACACGCACACACACATACACTCTTCACCTCTCGACTCCTACCCATTAGTCACCTCTTACGACAGGCATGGCAATCTTGCCACCGCTGTTTTCTTTTCTCTGCGAGCCAAAGGGACACACATACACACACACACTGACGGAACGGACACACACACACGCACGCACACAGGCACATACACATACACTCACACACACACACGCACACACGCACACACACATACACTCTTCACCTCTCGATTTCTACCTATTAGTCGCCCCTTACAAGAGGCAGTTCTTGCCTCGGCCGTATTCTTATCTCTGCAAGCCAAACGGACACACACACATACTCACACACGCACACACACACACACACGCATACACACATACACTCTTCACCTCTCGTCTCCTACCTATTAGTCGCCCCTTACAAAAGGCAGGGTCTTCTTGCCTTGGCCGTATTCTTATCTCTGCAAGCCAAACGGACACACAAACATACACACACACTCACACACGCACACACACGCACACACGCACACACACACATATACACTCTTCACCACTCGACTCTTACCTATTAGTCGCCTCTTACGACAGGCAGGGCCTTCTTGCCACGGCCGTGTTCTCATCTCTGCGATCCTACTGGACACGCACACACTCACACACACAAATACACACACACTCACACACGCACACACACGCACATACGCACACACACACACACACATACACTCTTCACCTCTCGACTCCTACCAATTAGTCACCGCTTACGACAGGCAGGGCCTTCTTGGCACGGACGTGTTCTTATCTCTGCGAGCCGACCGGACACACACACACTCACACACGCACACACACACGCACACATGCACACACACACACATACACTCTTCACCTCTCGACTCCTACCAATTAGTCGCCACTTACGACAGGCAGGGCCTTCTTGCCTCGGCCGTTAGCTTATCTCTGCAAGCCGAACGGACACACACACACTCACACACACACGCACGCACACACGCACACACACAAAAACACTTTTCACCTCTCGACTCCTACCCATTAGTCGCCTCTTACGACAGGCATGGCCTTCTTGCCTCGGCCGTATTCTAATCTCTGCGAGCCGAATGGACACACACATACATACGCACACACTTACACACGCACAAACACACACACACCCACACACGCACACACACACATACACTATTCACCTCTCGACTCCTACCTATTAGTCGCCCCATAAAAGAGGCAGGGCCTTCTTGCCTCGGCCGTATTCTTATTTCTGCAAGCCAAACAGACACACACACATACACACACTCTTACACACGCACACACACGCACACGCCTCTTACGACAGGCAGGGCCTTCTTGCCACGGCCGTGTTCTTATCTCTGCGAGCCGACTGGACACACACACTCACACACACAAATACACACACACACTCACACACGCACACACACGCACACACGCACACTCACACACACATACACTCTTCACCTCTCGACTCCTACCTATTAGTCGCCCCATACAAGAGGCAGGGCCTTCTTGCCTCGGCCGTATTCTTATTTCTGCAAGCCAAACAGACACACACACATACACACACAATTACACACGCACACACACGCACACGCCTCATACGACAGGCAGGGACTTCTTGCCACGGCCGTGTTCTTATCTCTGCGAGCCGACTGGACACACACACTCACACACACAAATACACACACACACACATACACACACACACACTCACACACACACACGCACACACACACGCATACACGCACACACACATACACTCACACACACACAAACACGCACACACGCACACACACATACATTCTTCACCTCTCTAATCCTACCTATTAGTCGCCTCTCACGACAGGCAGGGCCTTCTTGCCTCGGCCGTGTTCTTATTTCTGCAAGACGAACGGACACACACACACACATACTCACACACGCACACACGCACGCACACACGCACACACACATACACTCACACACACACTAACACGTACACACGCACACACACATACATTCTTCACCTCTTGACTCCTACCTATTAGTCGCCTCTTACGACAGGCAGGGCCTTCTTGCCTTGGCCGTGTTCTTATCTCTGCAAGCCGAACGGACACACACACATACTCACACACGCA
>NW_027311920.1:357500-380000 GCF_040954645.1 Diabrotica undecimpunctata | reverse complement strand
CACGCACACACGCACACGCACACACTTTCCACCTCTCGACTCCTATCCATTAGTCGCCTCTTAAGACAGGCAGGGCCTTCTTGCCACGGCCGTATTTTTATCTCTGCAAGGCGAACGGATACACACACCCACACACACACGCACGCACACACGCACACACACACACACACACAAATACACTCTTCACCTCTCGACTCCTACCCATTAGTCGCATTTTACGACTGGCATGTCCTTCTCGTCTCGACCGTATTCTAATCTCTGCGAGCCGTTACGGACACTTACATACATACACACACACTAACAAACGCACAAACACAAACACGCACACACACATACACTCTTCACCTCTAGACTTCTACCCATTAGTCACCTCTTACGACAGGCATGGCATTCTTGCCACCGCTGTTTTCTTTTCTCTGCGAGCCGAAGGGACACACATACACACACACACTCACAGACACACACACACACGCACACACACATACACTCTTCACCTCTCGATTCCTACCTATTAGTCGCTTCTTACAAGAGGCAGGGCCTTCTTGCCTTGGCCGTATTCTTATCTCTGCAAGCCTAACGGATACACACACATACACACACACACTCACACACACAAACACACACGCACACACACACACACACACATACACTCTTCACCTCTCGACTCCTACCCATTAGCCGCTAATTACAACAAGCATGGCCTTCTTGTCACGGCCGTATTCTTATCTCTGCAAGCCGAACGGACACACACACCCATACACACACACTCACATACGCACAAACACACACACACGCACACACGCATACACTCTTCACCTCTAGACTCCTACCCATTAGTCACCTCTTACGACAGGCATGGCATTCTTGCCACCGCTGTTTTCTTTTCTCTGCGAGCCGAAGGGACACACATACACACACACACACTCACAGACACACACACACGCACGCACACACGCACACACACATACACTCACACACACACACGCACAAACGCACACACACACATACACTCTTCACCTCTCGATTTCTACCTATTAATCGCCCCTTACAAGAGGCAGGGCCTTCTTGCCTTGGCCGTATTCTTGTCTCTGCAAGCCTAACGGACACACACACATACACACACACACTCACACACGCAAACACAAACGCACACACACACACATACACTCTTCACCTCTCGACTCCTACCTATTAGTCGCCACTTACGACAGGCAGGGCCTTCTTGCCCCGGCCGTATTCTTATCTCTGCAAGCTGAACGGACACACACACTCACACACACAAGCACGCACACACGCACACACACACACACACGCACACAGACACACACACAATTACACTCTTTACCTCTCGACTCCTACCCATTAGTCGCCTCTTACGACAAGCATGGCCTTCTTGCCACCGCTGTTTTCTTATCTCTGCGAGACGAAGGGACACACACACACACATACACACACACACACGCACACACACACGCGCACAAACGCACGCACACATACATTTTTCACCTCTCGACTCCTACCCATTAGTCGCCCATTACGACAGGCATGGCCTTCTTGCCTCCGCTGTTTTCTTATCTCTGCGAGCCAACCGGACACACACACTCACACACACACATACACACACACACTCACACATGCACGCACACACGCACACACTTACACACGCATACACACACACACATACACTTTTCACCTCTCGACTCCTACCCATTAGTCACCTCTTACGACAGGCATGGCCTTCTTGAAACCGCTGATTTCTTATCTCTGCGAGCCGAAGGGACACACATACACATACACACACACTCACACACACACGTACACATGCACGCACACATACACTTTTCACCTCTCCACTCCTACCCATTAGTCGCTCCTTACGACAGGCATGTCCTTCTTGCCACCGCTGTTTTCTTATCTCTGCGGGCCGAAGGGACACACACACAAACATACACACACACACTGACACACACACACACACACGAACACACACGCACACACACATACACTCACACACACACACGCACACACACATACACTCTTCACCTCTCGACTCCTACCTATTAGTCGCCCCTTACAAGAGGCAGGGCCTTCTTGCCTCGGCCGTATTCTTATCTCTGCAAGCCAAACGGACACACACACATACTCACATACGCACACACACACGCACACACGCATACACACATACACTCTTCACCTCTCGTCTCCTACCTATTAGTCGCCCCTTACAAAAGGCAGGGTCTTCTTGGCTTGGCCGTATTCTCATCTCTGCAAGCCAAACGGACACACAAACATACACACACAATCACACACGCACACACACGCACACACGCACACACACACATGTACACTCTTCACCACTCGACTCCTACCCATTAGTCGCCTCTTACGACAGGCAGGGCCTTCTTGCCACGGCCGTGTTCTTATCTCTGCGAGCCTACTGGACACACACACACTCACACACACAAATACACACACACACTCACACACGCACACACACGCACACACGCACACACACTCACACATACACTCTTCACCTCTCGACTCCTACCCATTAGTCACCTCTTACGACAGGCAGGGCCTTCTTGCCACGGCCGTGGCCTTATCTCTGCGAGCCGACCGGACACACAAACATACACACACAATCACACACGCACACACACGCACACACGCACACACACACATATACACTCTTCACCACTCGACTCCTACCCATTAGTCGCCTCTTACGACAGGCAGTGCCTTCTTGCCACGGCCGTGTTCTTATCTCTGCGAGCCTACTGGACACACACACATCACACACACAAAAACACACACACACTCACACAAGCACACACACGCACACACGCACACACACACACATACACTCTTCACCTCTCGACTTCTACCCATTAGTCACCGCTTACGACAGGCAGGGCCTTCTTGGCACGGACGTGTTCTTATCTCTGCGAGCCGACCGGACACACACACACTCACACACGCACACACACACGCACACACGCACACACACACATACACTCTTCACCTCTCGACTCCTACCAATTAGTCGCCACTTACGACAGGCAGGGCCTTCTTGCCTCGGCCGTAAGCTTATCTCTGCAAGCCGAACGGACACACACACACTCACACACACACGCACGCACACACGCACACACACTCACACACACACACAATTACACTCTTCACCTCTCGACTCCTACCCATTAGTCGCCTCTTACGACAGGCATGGCCTTCTTGCCTCGTCCGTATTCTAATCTCTGCGAGCCGAATGGACACACACATACATACACACACACTTACACACGCACAAACACACACACACCCACACACGCACACACACACATACACTATTCACCTCTCGACTCCTACCTATTAGTCGCCCCATACAAGAGGCAGGGCCTTCTTGCCTCGGCCGTATTCTTATTTTTGCAAGCCAAACAGACACACACACATACACACACACTTACACACGCACACACACGCACACGCCTCTTACGACAGGCAGGGCTTTCTTGCCACGGCCGTGTTCTTATTTCTGCAAGCCGAACGGACACACACACACACGCACACACAAACACACGCACACAGGCATACACGCACACACGCACACGCAAACGCACACACTCTCCACCTCTCGACTCCTATCCATTAGTCGCCTCTTAAGACAGGCAGGGCCTTCTTGCCACAGACGTATTCCTATCTCTGCGAGCCGAACGGACACACACACACACACTTGCACACACACACACACACACACATACACGCTTCACCTCTCGACTCCTACCAATTAGTCGCTCCTTACAGCAAGCATGGCCTTCTTGCCACAGACGTATTCTTATCTCTGCGAGCCGAAGGGATACACACACACACATACACACACACGTACTCACACACACACGCACACACGCACACACACACATACACTCTTCACCTCTCGACTCCTACCCATTAGTCGCCCTTTACGACTGGCATGGCCTTCTTGCCACGGCTGTTTTCTTATGTCTGCGAGCCGAAGGGACACACACACACATATACACACACACACACACACACACACTCACAAACACACACACACACGCGCAAACACGCACGCACACACGCACACACACACGCACACACGCACGCACACACGCACACACATACACTTACACACGCACACACACACGCACACACGCACACACACACATACACTCTTCACCTCTCGACACCTACCTATTAGTCGCCTCTTACGATAGGCAGGGCCTTCTTGTCTCGGTCGTGTTCTCATCTCTGCGAGCCGACCGGACACACACACACACTGACACACACACATACACACACACACTCACACACGCACGCACACACGCACACACACACATACACTCTTCACCTCTCGACTCCTACCCATTATTCTCCTCATACGACAGGCAGGGACTTCTTGCCACGGCCGTGTTCTTATCTCTGCAAGCCAAACGGAAACACACAAACACACGCACACACACACACACGCACACGCACACGCACACGCACACACTCTCCACCTCTCGACTCCTATCCATTAGTCGCCTCTTACGACAGGCATGGCCTTCTTGCCACAGCTTTTTTCTTATCTCTGCGAGCGAAGGGACACACACACACATACACACACACACTCACACACACACGCACACACGCACGCATACACGCACACACACATACACTCACACACACACAAACACGCACACACGCACACACACATACATTCTTCACTTCTCTAATCCTACCTATTAGTCGCCTCTCACGACAGGCAGGAACTTCTTGCCTCGGCCGTGTTCTTATCTCTGCAAGCCGAACGGACACACACACATACTCAAACACGCACACACACACGCACACACGCACACACACATACACTCTTCACCTCTCGACTCCTACCTATTAGCTGCCTCTTACGTTAGGCAGGGCCTTCTTGCCTCGGTCGTGTTCTTATTTCTGCAAGCCGAACTAACACACACACATACTCACACACGCACACACGTACGCACACACGCACACACACATACACTCACACACACACAAACACGCACACACGCACACACACATACACTCTTCACCTCTCGACTCCTACTTATTAGTCGCCCATTACAAGAGGCAGGGCCTTCTTGCCTTGGCCGTATTCTTATCTCTGCAAGCCAAACAGACACACACACATACACACACACATACACACACACTTACATACGCACACACACGCACACGCTCACGCACGCACTCTCCACCTCTCGATTCCTATCCATTAGTCGCCTCTTAAGACAGGCAGGGCCTTCTTGCCACGGACGTATACCTATCTTAGCGAGCCGAACGGACACACTCACACACACTTGCACACATACACACACACATACACGCTTCACCTATCGACTACTACCCATTAGTCGCTCCTTACAGCAAGCATGGCCTTCCTGCCACGGACGTATTCTTATCTCTGCGAGCCGAAGGGATACACACACACATACACACACATACACACACACACACATACACACACACATACTCACACACGCACGCACACACGCACGCACACATACACTCACACACACACAAACACGCACACACGCACACACACATACATTCTTCACCTCTCGAATCCTACCTATTAGTCGCCTCTTACGATAGGCAGGGCCTTCTTGCCTCGGTCGTGCTCTTATCTCTGCAAGCCGAACGGACACACACACACATACACACACACTCTCACACGCACTCACACGCACATACGCACACACATATACACTCTTCACCACTTGACTCCTACCCATTAGTCGCCTCTTACGACAGGCAGGGCCTTCTTGCCACGGCCGTGTTCTTATTTCTGCGAGCCGACTGGACACACACACTCACACACACAAATACACACACACACTCACACACGCACACACACGCACACACGCACACTCACACACACATACACTCTTCACCTCTCGACTCCCACCCATTAATCGCCTCTTACGACAGGCAGGGCCTTCTTGCCACGGCCGTGTTCTTATCTCTGCGAGCCGACTGGACACACACACACTCACACACACAAATACACACACACACACTCACACACGCACACACACGCACACTCACACACACATACACTCTACACCTCTCGACTCCTACCAATTAGTCGCCACTTACGAGAGGCAGGGCCTTCTTGCCTCGGCCGTATTCTTATCTCTGCAAGCCGAACGGACACACACACACTCACACACACACGCACGCTCACACGCACACACACGCACACACGCACACACACACATACACTCTTCACCTCTCGACTCCTACCTATTAGTCGCCTCTTACGATAGGCAGGGCCTTCTTGCCTCGGTTGTGCTCTTATCTCTGCAAACCGAACTAACACACACACATACTCACACACGCACACACACACGCACACACACATACACTTTTCTCCTCTCGACTCCTACTTATTAGTCGCCCACTCTTCGCCTCTCGACTCCTATCCATTAGTCGCCCCGTACGATTTGCATCGCTTTCTTGCCACGGCTGTTTTCTTATCTCTGCGAGCCGAAGGGACACACACACATACATACACACACACACTCACAAACACACACACACACGCACGCACACACGCACACACAAACACACACACACACGCACACACGCACACACACGCACCCACGCACACGCACACGCACACGCACACACTCTCCACCTCTCGACTCCTATCCATTAGCCGCCTCTTAAGACAGGTAGGGCCTTCTTGCCACGGCTGTAATCTTATCTCAGCGAGCCGAGCGGACAAACACACACACCCACACACACACACACACACATACACTCTTCACCTCTCGACTCCTACTTATTAGTCGCCCCTTACAAGAGGCAGGACCTTCTTGCCTCGGCCGTATTCTTATCTCTGCAAGCCAAACAGACACACACACACACACATACACACACACGCACACACACGCACACACGCACACACACACATACACTCTTCACCTCTCGACTCCTACCCATTAGTCGCCTCTTAACGACAGGCAGTGCCTTCTTGCCACGGCCGTGTTCTCATCTCTGCGAGCCGACCGGACACACACACACACTGACACACACACCTACACACACACACTCACACACGCACGCACACACGCACACACATACATACACTCTTCACCTCTCGACTCCTACCCATTATTCTCCTCTTACGACAGGCAGGGACTTCTTGCCACGGCCGTGTTCTTATCTCTGCAAGCCAAACGGACACACACACACTCACACACACACACACGCACACGCACCCGCACACGCACACACTCTCCACGTCTCGACTCCTATCCATTAGTCGCCTCTTACGACAGGCATGGCCTTCTTGCCACCGCTTTTTTCTTATTTCTGCGAGCGAAGGGACACACACACACAAACACGCACATACGCACACACATACATTCTTCACCTCTCTAATCCTACCTATTAGTCGCCTCTCACGACAGGCAGGGCCTTCTTGCCTCGGCCGTATTCTTATCTCTGCAAGCCAAACAGACACACACACATACACACACACTTACACACGCACACACACGCACACAAGCACACACACACACATACACTCTTCACCTCTCGACTCCTACCCATTAGTTGACTCTTAACGACAGGCAGTAACTTCTTGCCACGGCCGAGTTCTCATCTCTGCGAGCCGACCGGACACACACACACACTGACACACACACATACACACACACACTCACACACGCACGCACACACGCACACACACATACACTCTTCACCTCTCGACTCCTACCCATTATTCTCCTCTTACGACAGGCAGGGACTTCTTGCCACGGCCGTGTTTTTATCTCTGCAAGCCAAACGGACACACACACACACGAACACACACACACACGCACACGCACACGCACACGCACACACTCTCTACCTCTCGACTCCTATCCATTAGTCGCCTCTTACGACAGGCATGGCCTTCTTGCCACCGCTTTTTTCTTATCTCTGCGAGCGAAGGGACACACACACACATACACACACACACACACACACACACGCACATACGCACGCACACACGCACACACACATACATTCTTCACCTCTCTAATCCTACCTATTAGTCGCCTCTCACGACAGGCAGGGCCTTCTTGCCTCGGCCGTGTTCTTATTTCTGCAAGACGAACGGACACACACACAGATACTTACACACGCACACACGCACGCACACACGCACACACACACATACACTCTTCACCTCTCGACTCCTACCCATTAGTCGCCTCTTAACGACAGGCAGGGACTTCTTGCCACAGCCGTGTTCTTACCTCTGCAAGCCAAACGGACACACACACACGCACACACACACACACGCACACGCACCCGCACACGCACACACTCTCCACCTCTCGACTCCTATCCATTAGTCGCCTCTTACGACAGGCATGGCCTTCTTGCCACCGCTTTTTTCTTATCTCTGCGAGCGAAGGGACACACACACACATACACACACACATTCACACACACATGCACACACGCACGCACACACGCACACACACATACACTCACACACACACAAACACGCACATACGCACACACATACATTCTTCACCTCTCTAATCCTACCTATTAGTCGCCTCTCACGACAGGCAGGGCCTTCTTGCCTCGGCCGTATCCTTATCTCTGCAAGCCAAACAGACACACACACATACACACACACTTACACACGCACACACACGCACACACGCACACACACATACACTCTTCACCTTTCGACTCCTACCAATTAGTCGCCACTTACGACAGGCAGGGGTCTCTTGCCGCGGCCGTATTCTTATCTCTGCAAGCCGAACGGACGCACACACTCACACACACACGCACGCACACACGCACACACACGCACACACGCACACACACATATACACTCTTCACCTCTCGACTCCTACCAATTAGTCGCCACTTACGACAGGCAGGGCCTTCTTGCCTCGGCCGTATTCTTATCTCTGCAAGCCGAACGGACACACACACACACTCACACACACACGCACGCTCACACGCACACACACACATACACTCTTCACCTCTCGACTCCTACCTATTAGTCGCCTCTTACGATAGGCAGGGCCTTCTTGCCTCGGTTGTGCTCTTATCTCTGCAAGCCGAACTAACAAACACACATACTCACATACGCACACACGCACACACGCATACACACATACACTCTTCACCTCTCGACTCCTACTTATTAGTCGCCCCTTACAAGAGGCAGGGCCTTCTTGCCTCGGCCGTATTCTTATCTCTGCAAGCCAAACAGACACAAACATATACACACACACACACGCACACACACGCACACACGCACACACACACACACATACACTCTTCACCTCTCGACTCCTACCCATTAGTTGCCTCTTAACGACAGGCAGTGCCTTCTTGCCACGGCCGTGTTCTCATCTCTGCGAGCCGACCGGACACACACACACACACCGACACACATACATACACACACACACTCACACACGCACGCACACACGCACACACACATACACTCTTCACCTCTCGACTCCTACCCATTATTCTCCTCTTACGACAGGCAGGGACTTCTTGCCACGGCCGTGTTTTTATCTCTGCAAGCCAAACGGACACACACACACGCACACACACACACGCACACGCACACGCACACGCACACACTCTCCATCTCTCGACTCCTATCCATTAGTCGCCTCTTACGACAGGCATGGCCTTCTTGCCACCGCTTTTTTCTTATCTCTGCGAGCGAAGGGACACACACACACACATACACACACATACTCACACACACACACGCACACACACATACATTCTTCACCTCTCTAATCCTACCTATTAGTCGAATCTCACGACAGGCAGGGCCTTCTTGCCTCGGCCGTGTTCTTATTTCTGCAAGACGAACGGACACGGACACATATACTTACACACGGACACACGCACGCACACACGCACACACACATACACTCACACACACACAAACACGTACACACGCACACACACATACATTCTTCACCTCTCGACTCCTACCTATTAGTCGCCTCTTACGACAGGCAGGGCCTTCTTGCCTTGGGGGTGTTCTTATCTCTGCAAGCCGAACGGACACACACACATACTCACACACGCACACACACACGCACACACGCACACACGCACACACACACACATACACTCTTCACCTTTCGACTCCTACTTATTAGTCGCCCATTACAAGAGGCAGGGCCTTCTTGCCTCTGCCGTATTTTTATCTCTGCAAGCCAAACAGACACACACACATACACACACACTTACACACGCACCCACACGCACACGCACACGCACACACTCTCCACCTCTCGACTCCTATCCATTAGTCGCCTCTTAAGACAGGCAGGGCCTTCTTGCCACGGACGTATACCTATCTCTGCGAGCAGAACGGACACACACACACACTTGCACACATACACACATACACGCTTCACCTCTCGACTCCTACCCATTAGTCGCTCCTTACAGCAAGCATGGCCTTATTGCCACGGACGTATTCTTATCTCTGCGAGCCGAAGGGATACACACACACATACACACACACACACACGCACACACGCACACACACACATACACTCTTCACCTCTTGACTCCTACCTATTAGTCGCCTCTTACGATAGGCAGGGCCTTCTTGCCTCGGTCGTGCTCTTATCTCTGCAAGCCGAACTGACACACACACACATACACACACACTCTCACACGCACACACACGCACATACGCACACACATATACTCTCTTCACCACTCGACTCCTACCCATTAGTCGCCTCTTACGACAGGCAGGGCCTTCTTGCCACGGCCGTGTTCGTATCTCTGCGAGCCGACTGGACACACACACTCACACACACAAATACACACACACTCACACATGCACACACACGCACACACGCAGACTCACACACACATACACTCTTCACCTCTCGACTCCTACCCATTAGTCGCCTCTTACGACAGGCAGGGCCTTCTTGCCACGGCCGTGTTCTTATCTCTGAGAGCCGACTGGACACACACACACACACTCACACACGCACACACACGCACACTCACACACACATACACTCTTCACCTCTCGACTCCTACCCATTGGTCGCCTCTTACGAAAGGCAGGGCCTTCTTGCCACGGCCGTGTTCTTATCTCTGAGAGCCGACTGGACACACACACACACACTCACACACGCACACACACGCACACACGCACTTACACACATACACTCTTCACCTCTCGACTCCTACGCATTAGTCGCCGCTTACGACAGGCAGGGCCTTCTTGGCACGGACGTGTCCTTATCACTGCGAGCCGACCGGACACACACACTCACACACGCACACACACACGCACACACGCACACACACACATACACTCTTCACCTCTCGACTCCTACCCATTAGTTGCCTCTTACGACAGGCATGGCCTTCTTGCCTCGGCCGTATTCTAATCTCTGCGAGCCGAATGGACACGCATACATACACACACACACACACTTACACACGCACAAACACACACACACCCACACACGCACACACACACACACACATACACTCTTCACCTCTCGACTCCTACCAATTAGTCGCCACTTACGACAGGCAGGGCCTTCTTGCCTCGGCCGTATTCTTATCTCTGCAAGCCGAACGGACACATACACACTCACACACACAAGCACGCACACACGCACACACACGCACACACACAAAAACACTTTTCACCTCTTGAATCCTACCAATTAGTCGCCACTTACGACAGGCAGGGCATTCTTGCCTCGGCCGTATTCTTATCTCTGCAAGCCGAACGGACTCATACACACTCACACACACACGGACGCACACACGCACACACACGCACACACACACACAAATACATTCTTCACCTCTCGACTCCTACCCATTAGTCGCCTCTTACGACAGGCATTGCCTTGTTGCCTCGGCCGTATTCTAATCTCTGCGAGCCGAATGGACACACACAAACATACACACACACACTTACACACGCACAAACACACACACACCCACACACGCACACACTCACGTACTCTCTTCACCTCTCGACTCCTACCCATTAGTCGCCTCTTACGACAGGCAGGGACTTCTTGCCACGGCCGTGTTCTTATCTCTGCAAGCCGAACGGACACACACACACACGCACACACAAACACACGCACACAGGCACACACGCACTCACGCACACGTACACGCACACGCACACACTCTCCACCTCTCGACTAATATCCATTAGTCGCCTCTTAAGACAGGCAGGGCGTTCTTGCCTCGGCCGTATTCTTATCTCTGCACGCCAAACGGACACACACACACACATACACACACATATACTCACACACGCACAAACATACGCACACACACAAAGACACATACACTCTTCACCTCTCGACTCCTGTTCATTAGTCGCCTCTTACGACAGGCAGGGACTTCTTGCCACGGCCGTGTTCTTATCTCTGCGAGCCGAACGGACACACACACATACACACACACGCACACACACACGCACACACGCACCCACACACATACTCTCTTCACCTCTCGACTCCTACTTAGTAGTCGCCCTCTCTTCACATCTCGTCTCCTACCCATTAGTCGCCCCGTACGATTTGCATCGCCTTCTTGCCACGGCTGTTTTCTTATCTCTGCGAGCCGAAGGGACACACACACATACATACACACACACTCACAAACACACACACACACACACGCACGCACACACGCACACACACATACACTCACACACACACACAAACACGCCCACACGCACACACACATACATTCTTCACCTCTCGACTCCTACCTATTAGTCGCCTCTTACGATAGGCAGGGCCTTCTTGCCTTGGCCGTGTTCTTATCACTGCAAGCCGAACGGACACACACACATACTCACACACGCACACACACACGCACACACGCACACACACATACACTTTTCACCTCTCGACTCCTACTTATTAGTCGCCCACTCTTCGCCTCTCGACTCCTATCCATTAGTCGCCCCGTACGATTTGCATCGCTTTCTTGCCACGGCTGTTTTCTTATCTCTGCGAGCCGAAGGGACACACACACATACATACACACACACTCACAAACACACATACACACGCACACACACACGCACACACACATACACTCACACACACACAAACACGCCCACACGCACACACACATACATTCTTCACCTCTCGACTCCTACCTATTAGTCGCCTCTTACGATAGGCAGGGCCTTCTTGCCTCGGTCGTGTTTTTATCTCTGCAAGCCGAACTAACACACACACATACTCACACACGCACACACACACGCACACACGCACACACACATACACTTTTTACCTCTCGACTCCTACATATTAGTCGCCCACTCTTCGCCTCTCGACTCCTATCCATTAGTCGCCCCGTACGATTTGCATCGCTTTCTTGCCACGGCTGTTTTCTTATCTCTGCGAGCCGAAGGGACACACACACATACATACACACACACTCACAAACACACACACACGCACGCACACACGCACACACACATACACTCACACACACACAAACACGCCCACACGCACACACACATACATTCTTCACCTCTCGACTCCTACCTATTAGTCGCCTCTTACGATAGGCAGGGACTTCTTGCCACTGCCGTGTTCTTATCTCTGCAAGCCGAACGGACACACACACATACTCACACACGCACACACACACGCACACACGCACACACACATACACTCTTCACCTCTCGACTCCTACCTATTAGTCGCCCCTTACAACTGGCAGGGTCTTCTTGCCTTGGCCGTATTCTTACCTCTGCAAGCCAGACGGACACACACACATACACACACACTCACACACGCACACACACGCACACACGCACACACACACATACACTCTTCACCTCTCGACCCCTACCCATTAGTCGCCTCTTACGACAGGCAGGGCCTTCCTGCCACGGCCATGTTCTTATCTCTGCGAGCCGACCGGACACACACACTCACACACACACAAACCAGAACACACACACACACGCACACACGCGCACACACACATATACACTCTCCACCTTTCGACTCCTATCCATTAGTCGCCTCTTAAGACAGGCATGACCTTCTTGCCACGGACGTATTCTTATCTCTGCAAGCCGAACGGACAAACACACATACTCACACACGCACACACACACGCACACACGTACACACACACATACACTCTTCACCTCTCGACTCCTACCCATTAGTCGCCTCTTACGACAGGCAGGGCCTTCTTGCCACGGCCGTGTTCTCATTTCAGCGAGCCGACCGGACACACACAAACACGCCCACAGGCACACACACATACATTCTTCACCTCTCGACTCCTACCTATTAGTCGCCTCTTACGATGGGCAATGACTTCTTGCCACGGCCGTATTCTTACCTCTGCAAGCCAGACGGACACACACACATACACACACACTCACACACGCACACACACGCACACACGCACACACACACACATACACTCTTCACCTCTCGACCCCTACCCATTAGTCGCCTCTTACGACAGGCAGGGCCTTCCTGCCACGGCCATGTTCTTATCTCTGCGAGCCGACCGGACACACACACTCACACACACACAAACCAGAACACACACACACACGCACACACGCGCACACACACATATACACTCTCCACCTTTCGACTCCTATCCATTAGTCGCCTCTTAAGACAGGCATGACCTTCTTGCCACGGACGTATTCTTATCTCTGCAAGCCGAACGGACAAACACACATACTCACACACGCACACACACACGCACACACGTACACACACACATACACTCTTCACCTCTCGACTCCTACCCATTAGTCGCCTCTTACGACAGGCAGGGCCTTCTTGCCACGGCCGTGTTCTCATTTCAGCGAGCCGACCGGACACACACAAACACGCCCACAGGCACACACACATACATTCTTCACCTCTCGACTCCTACCTATTAGTCGCCTCTTACGATGGGCAATGACTTCTTGCCACGGCCGTATTCTTACCTCTGCAAGCCAGACGGACACACACACATACACACACACTCACACACGCACACACACGCACACACGCACACACACACACATACACTCTTCACCTCTCGACCCCTACCCATTAGTCGCCTCTTACGACAGGCAGGGCCTTCCTGCCACGGCCATGTTCTTTTCTCTGCGAGCCGACCGGACACACACACTCACAAACACACATACAAGAACACACACATACACGCACGCACACACGCGCACACACACATATACACTCTCCACCTTTCGACTCCTATCCATTAGTCGCCTCTTAAGACAGGCATGACCTTCTTGCCACGGACGTATTCTTATCTCTGCAAGCCGAACGGACAAACACACGTACTCACACACGCACACACACACGCACACACGTACACACACACATACACTCTTCACCTCTCGACTCCTACCCATTAGTCGCCTCTTACGACAGGCAGGAACTTCTTGCCACGGCCGTGTTCTTATCTCTGCAAGCCGAACGGACACACACACATACTCACACACGCACACACACACGCACACACGCACACACACATACACTCTTCACCTCTCGACTCCTACCTATTGGTCGCCCCTTACAACTGGCAGGGTCTTCTTGCCTTGGCCGTATTCTTACCTCTGCAAGCCAGACGGACACACACACATACACACACAATCACACACGAACACACACGCACACACGCACACACACACATACACTCTTCACCTCTCGACTCCTACCCATTAGTCGCCTCTTAAGACAGGCAGAGCCTTCTTGCAACGAACGCATTCTTATCTCTGCGAGCCGAAAGGACACGCACACACACTCACACACAAACACACACACGCAAGCACACATACACTATTCACCTCTCGACTTCTACCCATTATTCTCCTTTTACGACAGGCAGGGACTTCTTGCCACGGCCGTGTTCTTATCTCTGCAAGCCGAACGGACACACACACACGCACACACAAACACACACACACACGCACACACGCACACACACGCACCCACGCACACGCACACGCACACGCACACACTCTCCACCTCTCGACTCCTATCCATTAGCCGCCTCTTAAGACAGGTAGGGCCTTCTTGCCACGGCCGTAATCTTATCTCTGCGAGCCGAGCGGACAAACACACACACTCACACACACACACACACACATACACTCTTCACCTCTCGACCCCTACCTTTTAGTCGCCTCTTACGAGAGGCAGGGCCTTCTTGCCCCGGCCGTATCCATATCTCTGCAAGCCGAACGGACACACACACTCATACACACACACTCACACACGCACAAACACACATACACGCACACACGCACAAACACATACACTCTTCACCTCTCGACTCCTACCAATTAGTCGCTCCATACAGCAAGCATGGCCTTCTTGCCACGGCCGTATTCTTATCTCTGCAAGCCGAACGGACACACACACTCATACACACACACTCACACACGCACAAACACACACACACGCACACACGCACACACACATACACTCTACACCTCTCGTCTCCTACCTTTTAGTCGCCTCTTACGATAAGCAGGGCCTTCTTGCCGCGGTCGTGTTCTCATCTCTGCAAGCCAAACTAACACACACACATACTCACACACGCACACACAAACACACACACGCACACACGCACACACACATACACTCTTCACCTCTCGACTCCTACTTATTAGTCGACCCTTACAAGAGGTAGGGCCTTCTGGCCTCGGCCGTATTCTCATCTCTGCAAGCCAAACGGACACACACACATACACACACACACACGCCCACACACGCACACACGCACACACACACACACACATACACTCTTCACCTCTCGACTCCTACCCATTATTCTCCTCTTACGACAGGCAGGGACTTCTTGCCACGGCCGTGTTCTTATCTCTGCAAGCCAAACGGACACACACACATACTCACACACGCACACACACACGCACACACGCACACACACATACACTCTTCACCTCTCGACTCCTACCTATTAGTCGCCCCTTACAACTGGCAGGGTCTTCTTGCCTTGGCCGTATTCTTACCTCTGCAAGCCAGACGGACACACACACACATACACACACACTCACACACGCACACACTCACGTACTCTCTTCACCTCTCGACTCCTACCCATTAGTCGCCTCTTACGACAGGCAGGGACTTCTTGCCACGGACGTGTTCTTATCTCTGCAAGCCGAACGGACACACACACACACGCACACACAAACACACGCACACAGGCACACACGCACTCACGCACGCGCACACATTCTCCACCTCTCGATTCCTATCCATTAGTCGCCTCTTAAGACAGGCAGGGCCTTCTTGCCACGGACGTATTCTTATCTCTGCAAGCCAAACGGACACACACACACACACATACACACACATACTCACACACGCACAAACACACGCACACACACAAAGACACATACACTCTTCACCTCTCGACTCCTATTCATTAGTCGCCTCTTACGACAGGCAGGGACTTCTTGCCACGGCCGTGTTCTTATCTCTGCGAGCCGAACGGACACACACACATACACACACACGCACACACACACGCACACACGCACCCACACACATACTCTCTTCACCTCTCGACTCCTACTTATTAGTCGCCCACTCTTCACATCTCGACTCCTACCCATTAGTCGCCCCGTATGATTTGCATCGCCTTCTTGCCACGGCTGTTTTCTTATCACTGCAAGCCGAACGGACACACACACATACTCACACACGCACACACACACGCACACACGCACACACACATACACTTTTCTCCTCTCGACTCCTACTTATTAGTCGCCCACTCTTCGCCTCTCGACTCCTATCCATTAGTCGCCCCGTACGATTTGCATCGCTTTCTTGCCACGGCTGTTTTCTTATCTCTGCGAGCCGAAGGGACACACACACATACATACACACACACTCACAAACACACACACACACGCACGCACACACGCACACACACATACACTCACACACACACAAACACGCCCACACGCACACACACATACATTCTTCACCTCTCGACTCCTACCTATTAGTCGCCTCTTACGATAGGCAGGGCCTTCTTGCCTTGGCCGTGTTCTTATCACTGCAAGCCGAACGGACACACACACATACTCACACACGCACACACACACGCACACACGCACACACACATACACTTTTCTCCTCTCGACTCCTACTTATTAGTCGCCCACTCTTCGCCTCTCGACTCCTATCCATTAGTCGCCCCGTACGATTTGCATCGCTTTCTTGCCACGGCTGTTTTCTTATCTCTGCGAGCCGAAGGGACACACACACATACATACACACACACTCACAAACACACACACACACGCACGCACACACGCACACACAAACACACACACACACGCACACACGCACACACACGCACCCACGCACACGCACACGCACACGCACACACTCTCCACCTCTCGACTCCTATCCATTAGCCGCCTCTTAAGACAGGTAGGGCTTTCTTGCCACGGCCGTAATCTTATCTCTGCGAGCCGAGCGGACAAACACACACACCCACACACACACACACACATACACTCTTCACCTCTCGACCCCTACCTTTTAGTCGCCTCTTACGAGAGGCAGGGCCTTCTTGCCCCGGCCGTATTCATATCTCTGCAAGCCGAACGGACACACACACTCATACACACACACTCACACACGCACAAACACACATACACGCACACACGCACACACACATACACTCTTCACCTCTCGACTCCTACCAATTAGTCGCTCCTTACAGCAAGCATGGCCTTCTTGCCACGGCCGTATTCTTATCTCTGCAAGCCGAACGGACACACACACTCATACACACACACTCACACACGCACAAACACACACACACGCACACACGCACACACACATACACTCTTCACCTCTCGACTCCTACCTTTTAGTCGCCTCTTACGATAAGCAGGGCCTTCTTGCCGCGGTCGTGTTCTTATCTCTGCAAGCCAAACTAACACACACACATACTCACACACGCACACACACACACACACACGCACACACGCACACACACATACACTCTTCACCTCTCGACTCCTACTTATTAGTCGACCCATACAAGAGGCAGGGCCTTCTGGCCTCGGCCGTATTCTTATCTCTGCAAGCCAAACAGACACACACACATACACACACACTCACACACGCCCACACACGCACACACGCACACACACACACACACACACACATACACTCTTCACCTCTCGACTCCTACCCATTATTCTCCTCTTACGACAGGCAGGGACTTCTTGCCACGGCCGTGTTCTTATCTCTGCAAGCCAAACGGACACACACACATACTCAAACACGCACACACACACGCACACACGCACACACACCCATACACTCTTCACCTCTCGACTCCTACCTATTAGTCGCCCCTTACAACTGGCAGGGTCTTCTTGCCTTGGCCGTATTCTTACCTCTGCAAGCCAGACGGACACACACACATACACACACACTCACACACGCACACACACACGCACACACGCACACACACACATACACTCTTCACCTCTCGACCCCTACCCATTAGTCGCCTCTTACGACAGGCAGGGCCTTCCTGCCACGGCCATGTTCTTATCTCTGCGAGCCGACCGGACACACACACTCACACACACACATACAAGAACACACACACACGCACGCACACACGCGCACACACACATATACACTCTCCACCTTTCGACTCCTATCCATTAGTCGCCTCTTAAGACAGGCATGGCCTTCTTGCCTCGGCCGTATTCTAATCTCTGCGAGCCAAACGGACACACACACACTGACACACACACACACGTTCACACACACGCACACACACACATACACTTTTCACCTCTCGACTCCTACCCATTATTCTCCTATTACGACAGGCAGGGCCTTCTTGCCTCGGCCGTGTTCTTATTTCTGCAAGACGAACGGACACACACACACATACTTACACACGCACACACGCACACGCACACGCACACACTCTCCACCTCTCGACTCCTACCTATTAGTCGCCTCTTACGACAGGAAGGGCCTTCTTGCCTTGGGGGTGTTGTTATCTCTGCAAGCCAAACGGACACACACACATACTCACACACTCACACACACACGCACACACGCACACACACACATACACTCTTCACCTCTCGACTCCTACCTATTAGTCGCCTATTACGATAGGCAGGGCCTGCTTGACTCGGTCGTGTTCTTATTTCTGCAAGCCAAAAAGACACACACACATACACACACACTTACACACGCACCCACACGCACACGCACACGCACACACTCTCCACCTCTCGACTCCTATCCATTAGTCGCCTCTTAAGACAGGCAGGGCCTTCTTGCCACGGACGTATACCTATCTCTGCGAGCCGAACGGACACACACACACACACTTGCACACATACACACACACACACATACACGCTTCACCTCTCGACTCCTACCCATTAGTCGCTCCTTACAGCAAGCATGGCCTTCTTGCCACGGACGTATTCTTATCTCTGCGAGCCGAAGGGATACACACACATACACACACACACACACACGCACACACGCACACACACACACATACACTCTTCACCTCTTGACTCCTACCTATTAGTCGCCTCTTACGATAGGCAGGGCCTTCTTGCCTCGGTCGTGCTCTTATCTCTGCAAGCCGAACGGACACACACACACATACACACACACTCTCACACGGACACACACGCACATACGCACACACATATACACTCTTCACCACTCGACTCCTACCCATTAGTCGCCTCTTACGACAGGCAGGGCCTTCTTGCCACGGCAGTGTTCGTATCTCTGCGAGCCGACTGGACACACACACTCACACACACAAATACACACACACACTCACACATGCACACACACGCACACACGCACACTCACACACACATACACTCTTCACCTCTCGACTCATACCCATTAGTCGCCTCTTACGACAGGCAGGGCCTTCTTGCTACGGCCGTGTTCTTATCTCTGCGAGCCGACTGGACACACACACACTCACACACACAAATACACACACACACTCACACACGCACACACACGCACACTCACACACACATACACTCTTCACCTCTCGACTCCTACCCATTAGTCGCCTCTTACGAAAGGCAGGGCCTTCTTGCCACGGCCGTGTTCTTATCTCTGAGAGCCGACTGGACACACACACACACTCACACACGCACACACACGCACACACGCACTTACACACATACACTCTTCACCTCTCAACTCCTACGCATTAGTCGCTGCTTACGACAGGCAGGGCCTTCTTGGCACGGACGTGTCCTTATCACTGCGAGCCGACTGGACACACACACACTCACACACACAAATACACACACACACTCACACACGCACACACACACGCACACACGCACACACACACGTACACTCTTCACCTCTCGACTCCTACCCATTAGTTGCCTCTTACGACAGGCATGGCCTTCTTGCCTCGGCCGTATTCTAATCTCTGCGAGCCGAATGGACACGCATACATACACACACACACACTTACACACGCACAAACACACACACACCCACACACGCACACACACACACACACATACACTCTTCACCTCTCAACTCCTACCAATTAGTCGCCACTTACGACAGGCAGGGCCTTCTTGCCTCGGCCGTATTCTTATCTCTGCAAGCCGAACGGACACATACACACTCACACACACACACACACGCAAGCACACATACCCTCTTCACCTCTCGACTCCTTCCCCATTAGTCGCCTCTTACGACAGGCAGGGCCTTCTTGCCACGGCCGTGTTCTCATTTCAGCGAGCCGACCGGACACACACACACACGCACACACAAACACACGCACACAGGCACAAACGCACACACGCAAACGCACACGCACACACTCTCCACCTCTCGATTCCTATCCATTAGTCGCCTCTTAAGACAGGCAGGGCCTTCTTGCCACGGACGTATTCTTATCTACGTGAGCCGAACGAACACACACACACGCACACACAAACACACGCACACAGGCACACACGCACACACGCACACGTACACGAACACGCACACACTCTCCACCTCTCGACTCCTATCCATTAGTCGCCTCTTAAGACAGGCAGGGCCTTCTTGCCTCGGCCGTATTCTTATCTCTGCCAGCCAAACAGACACAAACACACGTACACACACACACAGACACATACACTTTTCACCTCTCGACTCCTATTCATTTGTCGCTTCTTACGACAGGCAGGACCTTCTTGCCACGGCCGTGTTCTTATCTCTGCGAGCCGAACGGACACACACACACTCACACACACACACGCACACACACACGCACACACGCACACACACACAAATACACTCTTCACCTCTCGACTCCTACCCATTAGTCGCCTCTTACGACAGGCATGAACTTATTGCCTCGGCCGTATTCTAA
>NW_027311920.1:327500-352500 GCF_040954645.1 Diabrotica undecimpunctata | reverse complement strand
TCTTGCCACGGCTGTTTACTTATCTCTGCGAGCCGAAGGGACACACACATACACACACACACTCACAAACATACACACACACACGCACGCACACACGCACACACACATACACTCACACACACACAAACACGCACACACGCACACACACATACATTCTTCACCTCTCGACTCCTACCTATTAGTCGCCTCTTACGATAGGCAGGGCCTTCTTGCCTCGGTCGTGTTCTTATTTCTGCAAGCCGAACTAACACACACACATACTCACACACGCACACACACACGCACACACGCACACACACACATACACTCTTCACCTCTCGAATCCTACTTATTACTCGCCTCTTAAGACAGGCAGGGCCTTCTTGCCACGGCTGTGTTCTTATCTCTGCGAGCCGACCGCACACACACACACTCACACACAATCACACACTCACATACACACACACTTAAACACGCACGCACACACGCACACACATACACTCTTCACCTCTCGACTCCTACCCATTATTCTCCTCTTTCGACAGGCAGGGACTTCTTGCCACGGGCGTGTTCTTATCTCTGCAAGCCAAACTGACACACACACACACGCACACACAAAAACACGCACACAGGCACACACGCACACACGCACACGCACACGTACACGCACACAGTCTCCACCTCTCGACTCCTATCCATTAGTCGCCTCTTACGACATTCAGGGACTTCTTGCCACGGCCGTGTTCTTATCTCTGCGAGCCGAACGGACACACACACACACTCACATACACGCACACACGCAAGCACACATACAGTATTCACCTCTCGACTTCTACCCATTATTCTCCTCTTACGACAGGCAGGGACTTCTTGCCACGGCCGTGTTTTCTCTCTGCAAGCCGAACAGACACACACACACGCACACACAAACACACGCACACAGGCACACACGCACATACGCACACACGCACACACTCTCCACCTCTCGATTCCTATCCATTAGTCGCCTCTTAAGAGAGGCAGGGCCTTCTTGCCCCGGCCGTATTCTTATCTCTGGAAGCCGAGCGGACAAACACACACACACACACACACGCACGTTCGCACACACGCACACACACACACTCACACACGCACAAACACACGCACACAAGCACACACACACACACATACACTCTTCACCTTTCGACTCCTACCCATTAGTCGCCTCTTACAACAGGCAGGGACTACTTGCCACAGTCGAGTTCTTATCTCTGTGTGCCGAACGGACACACACACTCACACACACACTCACACACACACGCACGCACACACACACACACACACTCACAAACATCCACACAGACGCACACGCACACACGCACGCTCACACGAACACACACATACACTCACACACACACACGGACACACACATGCACACACGCACACACACATACACTCTTCACCTCTCGTCTCCTACCTATTAGTCGCCTTTTACGATAGGCAGGGCCTTCTTGCCTCCGTCGTGTTCTTATCTCTGCAGGCCGAACTAACACACACACAAACTCACACACGCACACACACACGCACACACACATACACTCTTCACCTCTCGACTCCTACTTATTAGTCGCTCCTTACAAGCGGCAGGGCCTTTTTGCCTCGGCCGTATTCTTATCTCTGCATGCCAAACGGACACACAAACATACACACGCACGCACACACACACACACACACACACACATACACTTTTCACCTCTCGACTCCTACCCATTATTCTCCTCTTACGACAGAGAGGGCCTTCTTGCCACGGACGTATTCTTACCTCTGCGAGCCGAACGGACACACACACACACACTCGCACACACACACACACACATACACGCTTCACCTCTCGACTCCTACCCATTAGTCGCCCGTTACGACATTCAGGGCCTTCTTGCCACGGCCGTATTTTTATCTCTGCGAGCCGAGCGGACACACACACAGTCACACACACATACATACACTATTCACCTCTCGACTCCTCCCTTTTGGTCGCCTCTTACGAGAGGCAGGGCCTTCTTGCCCCGGCCGTATTCTTATCTCTGCAAGCCGAACGGATACACACACTCACACACACACGCACGCACACACGCACACACACACACAAATACACTCTTCACCTCTCGACTCCTACCCATTAGTCGCCTTTTACGACTGGCATGTCCTTCTTGCCTCGAGCGTATTCTAATCTCTGCGAGCCGAACGGACACTTACATACACACACACACTAACAAACGCACAAACACACACACACACGCACACACACATACACTCTTCACCTCTCGACTCCTACCCATTAGTCACCTCTTACGACAGGCATGGCATTCTTGCCACCGCTGCTTTCCTTTCTCTGCGAGCCGAAGGGACACACATACACACACACACTCACAAACACACACACACGCACCCACACACGTACAAATACATACACTAACACACACACACACGCACACACGCACACACACATACACTCTTCACCTCTCGATTCCTACCTATTGGTCGCCCCTTACAAGAGGCAGGGCCTTCTTGCCTTGGCCGTATTCTTATCTCTGCAAGCCTAACGGACACACACACACATACACACACACACTCACACACGCAAACACACACGCACACACACACACAAACACTCTTCACCTCTCGACTCCTACCCATTAGCCGCTAATTACAACAAGCATGGCCTTCTTGTCACTGCGTATTCTTATGTCTGCAAGCCGAACGGACACACACACCCATACACACACACTCACATACGCACAAACACACACGCACGCACACACGCACACACACACACACAAATACACTCTTCACCTCTCGACTCCTACCCATTAGTCGCCTTTTACGACTGGCATGTCCTTCTTGCCTCGAGCGTATTCTAATCTCTGTGAGCCGAACGGACACTTACATACACACACACACTAACAAACGCACAAACACACACACACACGCACACACACATACACTCTTCACCTCTCGACTCCTACCCATTAGTCACCTCTTACGACAGGCATGGCATTCTTGCCACCGCTGCTTTCCTTTCTCTGCGAGCCGAAGGGACACACATACACACACACACTCACAAACACACACACACGCACCCACACACGTACAAACACATACACTAACACACACACACACGCACACACGCACACACACATACACTCTTCACCTCTCGATTCCTACCTATTGGTCGCCCCTTACAAGAGGCAGGGCCTTCTTGCCTTGGCCGTATTCTTATCTCTGCAAGCCTAACGGACACACACACATACACACACACACTCACACACACACACACACTCACACACGCACACACACGCACACACGCACTTACACACATACACTCTTCACCTCTCGACTCCTACGCATTAGTCGCCGCTTACGACAGGCAGGGCCTTCTTGGCACGGACGTGTCCTTATCACTGCGAGCCGACCGGACACACACACTCACACACGCACACACACACACACACACGCACACACACACATACACTCTTCACCTCTCGACTCCTACCCATTAGTTGCCTCTTACGACAGGCATGGCCTTCTTGCCTCGGCCGTATTCTAATCTCTGCGAGCCGAATGGACACGCATACATACACACACACACACACTTACACACGCACAAACACACACACACCCACACACGCACACACACACACACACACATACACTCTTCACCTCTCGACTCCTACCAATTAGTCGCCACTTACGACAGGCAGGGCCTTTTTGCCTTGGCCGTATTCTTATCTCTGCAAGCCGAACGGACACATACACACTCACACACACAAGCACGCACACACGCACACACACGCACACACACAAAAACACTTTTCACCTCTTGAATCCTACCAATTAGTCGCCACTTACGACAGGCAGGGCATTCTTGCCTCGGCCGTATTCTTATCTCTGCAAGCCGAACGGACTCATACACACTCACACACACACGGACGCACACACGCACACACACGCACACACACACACAAATACATTCTTCACCTCTCGACTCCTACCCATTAGTCGCCTCTTACGACAGGCATTGCCTTGTTGCCTCGGCCGTATTCTAATCTCTGCGAGCCGAATGGACACACACAAACATACACACACACACTTACACACGCACAAACACACACACACCCGCACACGCACACACTCACGTACTCTCTTCACCTCTCGACTCCTACCCATTAGTCGCCTCTTACGACAGGCAGGGACTTCTTGCCACGGCCGTGTTCTTATCTCTGCAAGCCGAACGGACACACACACACGCACACACAAACACACGCACACAGGCACACACGCACTCACGCACACGTACACGCACACGCACACACTCTCCACCTCTCGACTAATATCCATTAGTCGCCTCTTAAGACAGGCAGGGCGTTCTTGCCTCGGCCGTATTCTTATCTCTGCACGCCAAACGGACACACACACACACACATACACACACATATACTCACACACGCACAAACATACGCACACACACAAAGACACATACACTCTTCACCTCTCGACTCCTGTTCATTAGTCGCCTCTTACGACAGGCAGGGACTTCTTGCCACGGCCGTGTTCTTATCTCTGCGAGCCGAACGGACACACACACATACACACACACGCACACACACACGCACACACGCACCCACACACATACTCTCTTCACCTCTCGACTCCTACTTAGTAGTCGCCCTCTCTTCACATCTCGTCTCCTACCCATTAGTCGCCCCGTACGATTTGCATCGCCTTCTTGCCACGGCTGTTTTCTTATCTCTGCGAGCCGAAGGGACACACACACATACATACACACACACTCACAAACACACACACACACACACGCACGCACACACGCACACACACATACACTCACACACACACACAAACACGCCCACACGCACACACACATACATTCTTCACCTCTCGACTCCTACCTATTAGTCGCCTCTTACGATAGGCAGGGCCTTCTTGCCTTGGCCGTGTTCTTATCACTGCAAGCCGAACGGACACACACACATACTCACACACGCACACACACACGCACACACGCACACACACATACACTTTTCACCTCTCGACTCCTACTTATTAGTCGCCCACTCTTCGCCTCTCGACTCCTATCCATTAGTCGCCCCGTACGATTTGCATCGCTTTCTTGCCACGGCTGTTTTCTTATCTCTGCGAGCCGAAGGGACACACACACATACATACACACACACTCACAAACACACATACACACGCACACACACACGCACACACACATACACTCACACACACACAAACACGCCCACACGCACACACACATACATTCTTCACCTCTCGACTCCTACCTATTAGTCGCCTCTTACGATAGGCAGGGCCTTCTTGCCTCGGTCGTGTTTTTATCTCTGCAAGCCGAACTAACACACACACATACTCACACACGCACACACACACGCACACACGCACACACACATACACTTTTTACCTCTCGACTCCTACATATTAGTCGCCCACTCTTCGCCTCTCGACTCCTATCCATTAGTCGCCCCGTACGATTTGCATCGCTTTCTTGCCACGGCTGTTTTCTTATCTCTGCGAGCCGAAGGGACACACACACATACATACACACACACTCACAAACACACACACACGCACGCACACACGCACACACACATACACTCACACACACACAAACACGCCCACACGCACACACACATACATTCTTCACCTCTCGACTCCTACCTATTAGTCGCCTCTTACGATAGGCAGGGACTTCTTGCCACTGCCGTGTTCTTATCTCTGCAAGCCGAACGGACACACACACATACTCACACACGCACACACACACGCACACACGCACACACACATACACTCTTCACCTCTCGACTCCTACCTATTAGTCGCCCCTTACAACTGGCAGGGTCTTCTTGCCTTGGCCGTATTCTTACCTCTGCAAGCCAGACGGACACACACACATACACACACACACTCACACACGCACACACACGCACACACGCACACACACACATACACTCTTCACCTCTCGACCCCTACCCATTAGTCGCCTCTTACGACAGGCAGGGCCTTCCTGCCACGGCCATGTTCTTATCTCTGCGAGCCGACCGGACACACACACTCACACACACACAAACCAGAACACACACACACACGCACACACGCGCACACACACATATACACTCTCCACCTTTCGACTCCTATCCATTAGTCGCCTCTTAAGACAGGCATGACCTTCTTGCCACGGACGTATTCTTATCTCTGCAAGCCGAACGGACAAACACACATACTCACACACGCACACACACACGCACACACGTACACACACACATACACTCTTCACCTCTCGACTCCTACCCATTAGTCGCCTCTTACGACAGGCAGGGCCTTCTTGCCACGGCCGTGTTCTCATTTCAGCGAGCCGACCGGACACACACAAACACGCCCACAGGCACACACACATACATTCTTCACCTCTCGACTCCTACCTATTAGTCGCCTCTTACGATGGGCAATGACTTCTTGCCACGGCCGTATTCTTACCTCTGCAAGCCAGACGGACACACACACATACACACACACTCACACACGCACACACACGCACACACGCACACACACACACATACACTCTTCACCTCTCGACCCCTACCCATTAGTCGCCTCTTACGACAGGCAGGGCCTTCCTGCCACGGCCATGTTCTTTTCTCTGCGAGCCGACCGGACACACACACTCACAAACACACATACAAGAACACACACATACACGCACGCACACACGCGCACACACACATATACACTCTCCACCTTTCGACTCCTATCCATTAGTCGCCTCTTAAGACAGGCATGACCTTCTTGCCACGGACGTATTCTTATCTCTGCAAGCCGAACGGACAAACACACGTACTCACACACGCACACACACACGCACACACGTACACACACACATACACTCTTCACCTCTCGACTCCTACCCATTAGTCGCCTCTTACGACAGGCAGGAACTTCTTGCCACGGCCGTGTTCTTATCTCTGCAAGCCGAACGGACACACACACATACTCACACACGCACACACACACGCACACACGCACACACACATACACTCTTCACCTCTCGACTCCTACCTATTGGTCGCCCCTTACAACTGGCAGGGTCTTCTTGCCTTGGCCGTATTCTTACCTCTGCAAGCCAGACGGACACACACACATACACACACAATCACACACGAACACACACGCACACACGCACACACACACATACACTCTTCACCTCTCGACTCCTACCCATTAGTCGCCTCTTAAGACAGGCAGAGCCTTCTTGCAACGAACGCATTCTTATCTCTGCGAGCCGAAAGGACACGCACACACACTCACACACAAACACACACACGCAAGCACACATACACTATTCACCTCTCGACTTCTACCCATTATTCTCCTTTTACGACAGGCAGGGACTTCTTGCCACGGCCGTGTTCTTATCTCTGCAAGCCGAACGGACACACACACACGCACACACAAACACACACACACACGCACACACGCACACACACGCACCCACGCACACGCACACGCACACGCACACACTCTCCACCTCTCGACTCCTATCCATTAGCCGCCTCTTAAGACAGGTAGGGCCTTCTTGCCACGGCCGTAATCTTATCTCTGCGAGCCGAGCGGACAAACACACACACTCACACACACACACACACACATACACTCTTCACCTCTCGACCCCTACCTTTTAGTCGCCTCTTACGAGAGGCAGGGCCTTCTTGCCCCGGCCGTATCCATATCTCTGCAAGCCGAACGGACACACACACTCATACACACACACTCACACACGCACAAACACACATACACGCACACACGCACAAACACATACACTCTTCACCTCTCGACTCCTACCAATTAGTCGCTCCATACAGCAAGCATGGCCTTCTTGCCACGGCCGTATTCTTATCTCTGCAAGCCGAACGGACACACACACTCATACACACACACTCACACACGCACAAACACACACACACGCACACACGCACACACACATACACTCTACACCTCTCGTCTCCTACCTTTTAGTCGCCTCTTACGATAAGCAGGGCCTTCTTGCCGCGGTCGTGTTCTCATCTCTGCAAGCCAAACTAACACACACACATACTCACACACGCACACACAAACACACACACGCACACACGCACACACACATACACTCTTCACCTCTCGACTCCTACTTATTAGTCGACCCTTACAAGAGGTAGGGCCTTCTGGCCTCGGCCGTATTCTCATCTCTGCAAGCCAAACGGACACACACACATACACACACACACACGCCCACACACGCACACACGCACACACACACACACACATACACTCTTCACCTCTCGACTCCTACCCATTATTCTCCTCTTACGACAGGCAGGGACTTCTTGCCACGGCCGTGTTCTTATCTCTGCAAGCCAAACGGACACACACACATACTCACACACGCACACACACACGCACACACGCACACACACATACACTCTTCACCTCTCGACTCCTACCTATTAGTCGCCCCTTACAACTGGCAGGGTCTTCTTGCCTTGGCCGTATTCTTACCTCTGCAAGCCAGACGGACACACACACACATACACACACACTCACACACGCACACACTCACGTACTCTCTTCACCTCTCGACTCCTACCCATTAGTCGCCTCTTACGACAGGCAGGGACTTCTTGCCACGGACGTGTTCTTATCTCTGCAAGCCGAACGGACACACACACACACGCACACACAAACACACGCACACAGGCACACACGCACTCACGCACGCGCACACATTCTCCACCTCTCGATTCCTATCCATTAGTCGCCTCTTAAGACAGGCAGGGCCTTCTTGCCACGGACGTATTCTTATCTCTGCAAGCCAAACGGACACACACACACACATACACACACATACTCACACACGCACAAACACACGCACACACACAAAGACACATACACTCTTCACCTCTCGACTCCTATTCATTAGTCGCCTCTTACGACAGGCAGGGACTTCTTGCCACGGCCGTGTTCTTATCTCTGCGAGCCGAACGGACACACACACATACACACACACGCACACACACACGCACACACGCACCCACACACATACTCTCTTCACCTCTCGACTCCTACTTATTAGTCGCCCACTCTTCACATCTCGACTCCTACCCATTAGTCGCCCCGTACGATTTGCATCGCCTTCTTGCCACGGCTGTTTTCTTATCACTGCAAGCCGAACGGACACACACACATACTCACACACGCACACACACACGCACACACGCACACACACATACACTTTTCTCCTCTCGACTCCTACTTATTAGTCGCCCACTCTTCGCCTCTCGACTCCTATCCATTAGTCGCCCCGTACGATTTGCATCGCTTTCTTGCCACGGCTGTTTTCTTATCTCTGCGAGCCGAAGGGACACACACACATACATACACACACACACTCACAAACACACACACACACGCACGCACACACGCACACATACATACACTCACACACACACAAACACGCCCACACGCACACACACATACATTCTTCACCTCTCGACTCCTACCTATTAGTCGCCTCTTACGATAGGCAGGGCCTTCTTGCCTTGGCCGTGTTCTTATCACTGCAAGCCGAACGGACACACACACATACTCACACACGCACACACACACGCACACACGCACACACACATACACTTTTCTCCTCTCGACTCCTACTTATTAGTCGCCCACTCTTCGCCTCTCGACTCCTATCCATTAGTCGCCCTGTACGATTTGCATCGCTTTCTTGCCACGGCTGTTTTCTTATCTCTGCGAGCCGAAGGGACACACACACATACATACACACACACTCACAAACACACACACACACGCACGCACACACGCACACACAAACACACACACACGCACACACGCACACACACGCACCCACGCACACGCACACGCACACGCACACACTCTCCACCTCTCGACTCCTATCCATTAGCCGCCTCTTAAGACAGGTAGGGCTTTCTTGCCACGGCCGTAATCTTATCTCTGCGAGCCGAGCGGACAAACACACACACCCACACACACACACACACATACACTCTTCACCTCTCGACCCCTACCTTTTAGTCGCCTCTTACGAGAGGCAGGGCCTTCTTGCCCCGGCCGTATTCATATCTCTGCAAGCCGAACGGACACACACACTCATACACACACACTCACACACGCACAAACACACATACACGCACACACGCACACACACATACACTCTTCACCTCTCGACTCCTACCAATTAGTCGCTCCTTACAGCAAGCATGGCCTTCTTGCCACGGCCGTATTCTTATCTCTGCAAGCCGAACGGACACACACACTCATACACACACACTCACACACGCACAAACACACACACACACACAGACACATACACTCTTCACCTCTCGACTCCTATTCATTAGTCGCCTCTTACGACAGGCAGGGACTTCTTGCCACAGCCGTGTTCTTATCTCTGCGAGCCGAACGGACACACACACACTCACACACACACGCACACACACGCACACACGCACACACACACAAATACACTCTTCACCTCTCGACTCCTACCCATTAGTCGCCTCTTACGACAGGCAGGGCCTTCTTGCTACGGACGTGTTCTTATCTCTGCGAGCCGAACGGACACACACACACTCACACACACACGCACGCACACACGCACACACACACGCACCCACGCACACGCACACGCACACGCACACGCACACACTCACAAACACACACACACACACGCACGCACACACGTACACACACATACATTCTTCACCTCTCGACTCCTACCCATTAGTCGCTCATTACAGCAGGCATGGCCTTCTTGCCACGGCCGTATTCTTATCTCTGCGAGCCGAAGGGACACACACACACACTCATACACACACACACGCACACTCTTTACCTCTCGACTTCTACCCATTAGTCGCCTCTTACGACAGGCATGGCCTTCTTGCCACGGCTGTATTCTTATCTCTGCAAGCCGAACGGACACACATACATACACACACACTCACACACGCACACACACATAAACTCTTCACCTCTCGACTCCTACCTATTAGTCGCCTCTTACGATAAGCATGGCCTTCTTGCCACGGCTGTAATCTTATCTCTGCGAGCCGAAGGACACACACACACACGCACAGACAAACACACGCACACAGGCACACACGCACACACGCACACGTACACGCACAGGCACACACTCTCCACCTCTCGACTCCTATCCATTAGTCGCCTCTTAAGACAGGCAGGGCCTTCTTGCCTCGGCCGTATTCTTATCTCTGCAAGCTAAACGGACACACACACACACACACATACAGACACACACTCACACACGCACAAACACACGCACACACACAGACACATACACTCTTCACCTCTCGACTCCTATTCATTAGTCGCCTCTTACGACAGGCAGGGACTTCTTGCCACAGCCGTGTTCTTATCTCTGCGAGCCGAACGGACACACACACACTCACACACACACGCACACACACGCACACACGCACACACACACAAATACACTCTTCACCTCTCGACTCCTACCCATTAGTCGCCTCTTACGACAGGCAGGGCCTTCTTGCCACGGCCGTGTTCTCATTTCAGCGAGCCGACCGGACACACACACACGCACACACAAACACACGCACACAGGCACAAACGCACACACGCAAACGCACACGCACACACTCTCCACCTCTCGACTCCTATCCATTAGTCGCCTCTTAAGACAGGCAGGGCCTTCTTGCCACGAACGCATTCTTATCTCTGCGAGCCTAACGGACACACACACACACTCACACAGACACGCACGCACACACGCCACACACACGCACACACACATACACTCACACACACACACACACAAACACGCACACACGCACACACACATACATTCTTTACCTCTCGACTCCTACCTATTAGTCGTCTCTCACGACAGGCAGGGCCTTCTAGCCTCGGCAGTGTTCTTATCTCTGCAAGCCGAACGGACACACACACAAACTCACACACGCACACACACACGCACACACGCACCCACACACATACACTCTTCACCTGTCGACTCCTACCTATTAGTCGCCTCTTACGATAGGCAGGGCCTTCTTGCCACGGTCGTGTTCTTATCTCTGCAAGCCGAACTAACACAGACACATACTTACACACGCACACACACACGCACACACGCACACACGCACATACACTTTTCACCACTCGCCTCTTACTTATTAGTTGCCCACTCTTCACCTCTCGACTCCTACCCATTAGTCGCCCCGTACGATTTGCATCGCCTTCTTGCCACGGCTGTTTACTTATCTCTGCGAGCCGAAGGGACACACACATACACACACACACTCACAAACATACACACACACACGCACGCACACACGCACACACACATACACTCACACACACACAAACACGCACACACGCACACACACATACATTCTTCACCTCTCGACTCCTACCTATTAGTCGCCTCTTACGATAGGCAGGGCCTTCTTGCCTCGGTCGTGTTCTTATTTCTGCAAGCCGAACTAACACACACACATACTCACACACGCACACACACACGCACACACGCACACACACACATACACTCTTCACCTCTCGAATCCTACTTATTACTCGCCTCTTAAGACAGGCAGGGCCTTCTTGCCACGGCTGTGTTCTTATCTCTGCGAGCCGACCGCACACACACACACTCACACACAATCACACACTCACATACACACACACTTAAACACGCACGCACACACGCACACACATACACTCTTCACCTCTCGACTCCTACCCATTATTCTCCTCTTTCGACAGGCAGGGACTTCTTGCCACGGGCGTGTTCTTATCTCTGCAAGCCAAACTGACACACACACACACGCACACACAAAAACACGCACACAGGCACACACGCACACACGCACACGCACACGTACACGCACACAGTCTCCACCTCTCGACTCCTATCCATTAGTCGCCTCTTACGACATTCAGGGACTTCTTGCCACGGCCGTGTTCTTATCTCTGCGAGCCGAACGGACACACACACACACTCACATACACGCACACACGCAAGCACACATACAGTATTCACCTCTCGACTTCTACCCATTATTCTCCTCTTACGACAGGCAGGGACTTCTTGCCACAGCCGTGTTTTCTCTCTGCAAGCCGAACAGACACACACACACGCACACACAAACACACGCACACAGGCACACACGCACATACGCACACACGCACACACTCTCCACCTCTCGATTCCTATCCATTAGTCGCCTCTTAAGAGAGGCAGGGCCTTCTTGCCCCGGCCGTATTCTTATCTCTGGAAGCCGAGCGGACAAACACACACACACACACACACGCACGTTCGCACACACGCACACACACACACTCACACACGCACAAACACACGCACACAAGCACACACACACACACATACACTCTTCACCTTTCGACTCCTACCCATTAGTCGCCTCTTACAACAGGCAGGGACTACTTGCCACAGTCGAGTTCTTATCTCTGTGTGCCGAACGGACACACACACTCACACACACACTCACACACACACGCACGCACACACACACACACACACACTCACAAACATCCACACAGACGCACACGCACACACGCACGCTCACACGAACACACACATACACTCACACACACACACGGACACACACATGCACACACGCACACACACATACACTCTTCACCTCTCGTCTCCTACCTATTAGTCGCCTTTTACGATAGGCAGGGCCTTCTTGCCTCCGTCGTGTTCTTATCTCTGCAGGCCGAACTAACACACACACAAACTCACACACGCACACACACACGCACACACACATACACTCTTCACCTCTCGACTCCTACTTATTAGTCGCTCCTTACAAGCGGCAGGGCCTTTTTGCCTCGGCCGTATTCTTATCTCTGCATGCCAAACGGACACACAAACATACACACGCACGCACACACACACACACACACACACACACATACACTTTTCACCTCTCGACTCCTACCCATTATTCTCCTCTTACGACAGAGAGGGCCTTCTTGCCACGGACGTATTCTTACCTCTGCGAGCCGAACGGACACACACACACACACTCGCACACACACACACACACATACACGCTTCACCTCTCGACTCCTACCCATTAGTCGCCCGTTACGACATTCAGGGCCTTCTTGCCACGGCCGTATTTTTATCTCTGCGAGCCGAGCGGACACACACACAGTCACACACACATACATACACTATTCACCTCTCGACTCCTCCCTTTTGGTCGCCTCTTACGAGAGGCAGGGCCTTCTTGCCCCGGCCGTATTCTTATCTCTGCAAGCCGAACGGATACACACACTCACACACACACGCACGCACACACGCACACACACACACAAATACACTCTTCACCTCTCGACTCCTACCCATTAGTCGCCTTTTACGACTGGCATGTCCTTCTTGCCTCGAGCGTATTCTAATCTCTGCGAGCCGAACGGACACTTACATACACACACACACTAACAAACGCACAAACACACACACACACGCACACACACATACACTCTTCACCTCTCGACTCCTACCCATTAGTCACCTCTTACGACAGGCATGGCATTCTTGCCACCGCTGCTTTCCTTTCTCTGCGAGCCGAAGGGACACACATACACACACACACTCACAAACACACACACACGCACCCACACACGTACAAATACATACACTAACACACACACACACGCACACACGCACACACACATACACTCTTCACCTCTCGATTCCTACCTATTGGTCGCCCCTTACAAGAGGCAGGGCCTTCTTGCCTTGGCCGTATTCTTATCTCTGCAAGCCTAACGGACACACACACATACACACACACACTCACACACGCAAACACACACGCACACACACACACAAACACTCTTCACCTCTCGACTCCTACCCATTAGCCGCTAATTACAACAAGCATGGCCTTCTTGTCACGGCCGTATTCTTATGTCTGCAAGCCGAACGGACACACACACCCATACACACACACTCACATACGCACAAACACACACGCACGCACACACGCACACACACACACAAATACACTCTTCACCTCTCGACTCCTACCCATTAGTCGCCTTTTACGACTGGCATGTCCTTCTTGCCTCGAGCGTATTCTAATCTCTGCGAGCCGAACGGACACTTACATACACACACACACTAACAAACGCACAAACACACACACACACGCACACACACATACACTCTTCACCTCTCGACTCCTACCCATTAGTCACCTCTTACGACAGGCATGGCATTCTTGCCACCGCTGCTTTCCTTTCTCTGCGAGCCGAAGGGACACACATACACACACACACTCACAAACACACACACACGCACCCACACACGTACAAACACATACACTAACACACACACACACGCACACACGCACACACACATACACTCTTCACCTCTCGATTCCTACCTATTGGTCGCCCCTTACAAGAGGCAGGGCCTTCTTGCCTTGGCCGTATTCTTATCTCTGCAAGCCTAACGGACACACACACATACACACACACACTCACACACACACACACACTCACACACGCACACACACGCACACACGCACTTACACACATACACTCTTCACCTCTCGACTCCTACGCATTAGTCGCCGCTTACGACAGGCAGGGCCTTCTTGGCACGGACGTGTCCTTATCACTGCGAGCCGACCGGACACACACACTCACACACGCACACACACACGCACACACGCACACACACACATACACTCTTCACCTCTCGACTCCTACCCATTAGTTGCCTCTTACGACAGGCATGGCCTTCTTGCCTCGGCCGTATTCTAATCTCTGCGAGCCGAATGGACACGCATACATACACACACACACACACTTACACACGCACAAACACACACACACCCACACACGCACACACACACACACACACATACACTCTTCACCTCTCGACTCCTACCAATTAGTCGCCACTTACGACAGGCAGGGCCTTTTTGCCTCGGCCGTATTCTTATCTCTGCAAGCCGAACGGACACATACACACTCACACACACAAGCACGCACACACGCACACACACGCACACACACAAAAACACTTTTCACCTCTTGAATCCTACCAATTAGTCGCCACTTACGACAGGCAGGGCATTCTTGCCTCGGCCGTATTCTTATCTCTGCAAGCCGAACGGACTCATACACACTCACACACACACGGACGCACACACGCACACACACGCACACACACACACACAAATACATTCTTCACCTCTCGACTCCTACCCATTAGTCGCCTCTTACGACAGGCATTGCCTTGTTGCCTCGGCCGTATTCTAATCTCTGCGAGCCGAATGGACACACACAAACATACACACACACACTTACACACGCACAAACACACACACACCCGCACACGCACACACTCACGTACTCTCTTCACCTCTCGACTCCTACCCATTAGTCGCCTCTTACGACAGGCAGGGACTTCTTGCCACGGCCGTGTTCTTATCTCTGCAAGCCGAACGGACACACACACACACGCACACACAAACACACGCACACAGGCACACACGCACTCACGCACACGTACACGCACACGCACACACTCTCCACCTCTCGACTAATATCCATTAGTCGCCTCTTAAGACAGGCAGGGCGTTCTTGCCTCGGCCGTATTCTTATCTCTGCACGCCAAACGGACACACACACACACATACACACACATATACTCACACACGCACAAACATACGCACACACACAAAGACACATACACTCTTCACCTCTCGACTCCTGTTCATTAGTCGCCTCTTACGACAGGCAGGGACTTCTTGCCACGGCCGTGTTCTTATCTCTGCGAGCCGAACGGACACACACACATACACACACACGCACACACACACGCACACACGCACCCACACACATACTCTCTTCACCTCTCGACTCCTACTTAGTAGTCGCCCTCTCTTCACATCTCGTCTCCTACCCATTAGTCGCCCCGTACGATTTGCATCGCCTTCTTGCCACGGCTGTTTTCTTATCTCTGCGAGCCGAAGGGACACACACACATACATACACACACACTCACAAACACACACACACACACACGCACGCACACACGCACACACACATACACTCACACACACACACACAAACACGCCCACACGCACACACACATACATTCTTCACCTCTCGACTCCTACCTATTAGTCGCCTCTTACGATAGGCAGGGCCTTCTTGCCTTGGCCGTGTTCTTATCACTGCAAGCCGAACGGACACACACACATACTCACACACGCACACACACACGCACACACGCACACACACATACACTTTTCACCTCTCGACTCCTACTTATTAGTCGCCCACTCTTCGCCTCTCGACTCCTATCCATTAGTCGCCCCGTACGATTTGCATCGCTTTCTTGCCACGGCTGTTTTCTTATCTCTGCGAGCCGAAGGGACACACACACATACATACACACACACTCACAAACACACATACACACGCACACACACACGCACACACACATACACTCACACACACACAAACACGCCCACACGCACACACACATACATTCTTCACCTCTCGACTCCTACCTATTAGTCGCCTCTTACGATAGGCAGGGCCTTCTTGCCTCGGTCGTGTTTTTATCTCTGCAAGCCGAACTAACACACACACATACTCACACACGCACACACACACGCACACACGCACACACACATACACTTTTTACCTCTCGACTCCTACATATTAGTCGCCCACTCTTCGCCTCTCGACTCCTATCCATTAGTCGCCCCGTACGATTTGCATCGCTTTCTTGCCACGGCTGTTTTCTTATCTCTGCGAGCCGAAGGGACACACACACATACATACACACACACTCACAAACACACACACACGCACGCACACACGCACACACACATACACTCACACACACACAAACACGCCCACACGCACACACACATACATTCTTCACCTCTCGACTCCTACCTATTAGTCGCCTCTTACGATAGGCAGGGACTTCTTGCCACTGCCGTGTTCTTATCTCTGCAAGCCGAACGGACACACACACATACTCACACACGCACACACACACGCACACACGCACACACACATACACTCTTCACCTCTCGACTCCTACCTATTAGTCGCCCCTTACAACTGGCAGGGTCTTCTTGCCTTGGCCGTATTCTTACCTCTGCAAGCCAGACGGACACACACACATACACACACACTCACACACGCACACACACGCACACACGCACACACACACATACACTCTTCACCTCTCGACCCCTACCCATTAGTCGCCTCTTACGACAGGCAGGGCCTTCCTGCCACGGCCATGTTCTTATCTCTGCGAGCCGACCGGACACACACACTCACACACACACAAACCAGAACACACACACACACGCACACACGCGCACACACACATATACACTCTCCACCTTTCGACTCCTATCCATTAGTCGCCTCTTAAGACAGGCATGACCTTCTTGCCACGGACGTATTCTTATCTCTGCAAGCCGAACGGACAAACACACATACTCACACACGCACACACACACGCACACACGTACACACACACATACACTCTTCACCTCTCGACTCCTACCCATTAGTCGCCTCTTACGACAGGCAGGGCCTTCTTGCCACGGCCGTGTTCTCATTTCAGCGAGCCGACCGGACACACACAAACACGCCCACAGGCACACACACATACATTCTTCACCTCTCGACTCCTACCTATTAGTCGCCTCTTACGATGGGCAATGACTTCTTGCCACGGCCGTATTCTTACCTCTGCAAGCCAGACGGACACACACACATACACACACACTCACACACGCACACACACGCACACACGCACACACACACACATACACTCTTCACCTCTCGACCCCTACCCATTAGTCGCCTCTTACGACAGGCAGGGCCTTCCTGCCACGGCCATGTTCTTTTCTCTGCGAGCCGACCGGACACACACACTCACAAACACACATACAAGAACACACACATACACGCACGCACACACGCGCACACACACATATACACTCTCCACCTTTCGACTCCTATCCATTAGTCGCCTCTTAAGACAGGCATGACCTTCTTGCCACGGACGTATTCTTATCTCTGCAAGCCGAACGGACAAACACACGTACTCACACACGCACACACACACGCACACACGTACACACACACATACACTCTTCACCTCTCGACTCCTACCCATTAGTCGCCTCTTACGACAGGCAGGAACTTCTTGCCACGGCCGTGTTCTTATCTCTGCAAGCCGAACGGACACACACACATACTCACACACGCACACACACACGCACACACGCACACACACATACACTCTTCACCTCTCGACTCCTACCTATTGGTCGCCCCTTACAACTGGCAGGGTCTTCTTGCCTTGGCCGTATTCTTACCTCTGCAAGCCAGACGGACACACACACATACACACACAATCACACACGAACACACACGCACACACGCACACACACACATACACTCTTCACCTCTCGACTCCTACCCATTAGTCGCCTCTTAAGACAGGCAGAGCCTTCTTGCAACGAACGCATTCTTATCTCTGCGAGCCGAAAGGACACGCACACACACTCACACACAAACACACACACGCAAGCACACATACACTATTCACCTCTCGACTTCTACCCATTATTCTCCTTTTACGACAGGCAGGGACTTCTTGCCACGGCCGTGTTCTTATCTCTGCAAGCCGAACGGACACACACACACGCACACACAAACACACACACACACGCACACACGCACACACACGCACCCACGCACACGCACACGCACACGCACACACTCTCCACCTCTCGACTCCTATCCATTAGCCGCCTCTTAAGACAGGTAGGGCCTTCTTGCCACGGCCGTAATCTTATCTCTGCGAGCCGAGCGGACAAACACACACACTCACACACACACACACACACATACACTCTTCACCTCTCGACCCCTACCTTTTAGTCGCCTCTTACGAGAGGCAGGGCCTTCTTGCCCCGGCCGTATCCATATCTCTGCAAGCCGAACGGACACACACACTCATACACACACACTCACACACGCACAAACACACATACACGCACACACGCACAAACACATACACTCTTCACCTCTCGACTCCTACCAATTAGTCGCTCCATACAGCAAGCATGGCCTTCTTGCCACGGCCGTATTCTTATCTCTGCAAGCCGAACGGACACACACACTCATACACACACACTCACACACGCACAAACACACACACACGCACACACGCACACACACATACACTCTACACCTCTCGTCTCCTACCTTTTAGTCGCCTCTTACGATAAGCAGGGCCTTCTTGCCGCGGTCGTGTTCTCATCTCTGCAAGCCAAACTAACACACACACATACTCACACACGCACACACAAACACACACACGCACACACGCACACACACATACACTCTTCACCTCTCGACTCCTACTTATTAGTCGACCCTTACAAGAGGTAGGGCCTTCTGGCCTCGGCCGTATTCTCATCTCTGCAAGCCAAACGGACACACACACATACACACACACACACGCCCACACACGCACACACGCACACACACACACACACATACACTCTTCACCTCTCGACTCCTACCCATTATTCTCCTCTTACGACAGGCAGGGACTTCTTGCCACGGCCGTGTTCTTATCTCTGCAAGCCAAACGGACACACACACATACTCACACACGCACACACACACGCACACACGCACACACACATACACTCTTCACCTCTCGACTCCTACCTATTAGTCGCCCCTTACAACTGGCAGGGTCTTCTTGCCTTGGCCGTATTCTTACCTCTGCAAGCCAGACGGACACACACACACATACACACACACTCACACACGCACACACTCACGTACTCTCTTCACCTCTCGACTCCTACCCATTAGTCGCCTCTTACGACAGGCAGGGACTTCTTGCCACGGACGTGTTCTTATCTCTGCAAGCCGAACGGACACACACACACACGCACACACAAACACACGCACACAGGCACACACGCACTCACGCACGCGCACACATTCTCCACCTCTCGATTCCTATCCATTAGTCGCCTCTTAAGACAGGCAGGGCCTTCTTGCCACGGACGTATTCTTATCTCTGCAAGCCAAACGGACACACACACACACATACACACACATACTCACACACGGACAAACACACGCACACACACAAAGACACATACACTCTTCACCTCTCGACTCCTATTCATTAGTCGCCTCTTACGACAGGCAGGGACTTCTTGCCACGGCCGTGTTCTTATCTCTGCGAGCCGAACGGACACACACACATACACACACACGCACACACACACGCACACACGCACCCACACACATACTCTCTTCACCTCTCGACTCCTACTTATTAGTCGCCCACTCTTCACATCTCGACTCCTACCCATTAGTCGCCCCGTACGATTTGCATCGCCTTCTTGCCACGGCTGTTTTCTTATCACTGCAAGCCGAACGGACACACACACATACTCACACACGCACACACACACGCACACACGCACACACACATACACTTTTCTCCTCTCGACTCCTACTTATTAGTCGCCCACTCTTCGCCTCTCGACTCCTATCCATTAGTCGCCCCGTACGATTTGCATCGCTTTCTTGCCACGGCTGTTTTCTTATCTCTGCGAGCCGAAGGGACACACACACATACATACACACACACTCACAAACACACACACACACGCACGCACACACGCACACATACATACACTCACACACACACAAACACGCCCACACGCACACACACATACATTCTTCACCTCTCGACTCCTACCTATTAGTCGCCTCTTACGATAGGCAGGGCCTTCTTGCCTTGGCCGTGTTCTTATCACTGCAAGCCGAACGGACACACACACATACTCACACACGCACACACACACGCACACACGCACACACACATACACTTTTCTCCTCTCGACTCCTACTTATTAGTCGCCCACTCTTCGCCTCTCGACTCCTATCCATTAGTCGCCCTGTACGATTTGCATCGCTTTCTTGCCACGGCTGTTTTCTTATCTCTGCGAGCCGAAGGGACACACACACATACATACACACACACTCACAAACACACACACACACGCACGCACACACGCACACACAAACACACACACACACGCACACACGCACACACACGCACCCACGCACACGCACACGCACACGCACACACTCTCCACCTCTCGACTCCTATCCATTAGCCGCCTCTTAAGACAGGTAGGGCTTTCTTGCCACGGCCGTAATCTTATCTCTGCGAGCCGAGCGGACAAACACACACACCCACACACACACACACACATACACTCTTCACCTCTCGACCCCTACCTTTTAGTCGCCTCTTACGAGAGGCAGGGCCTTCTTGCCCCGGCCGTATTCATATCTCTGCAAGCCGAACGGACACACACACTCATACACACACACTCACACACGCACAAACACACATACACGCACACACGCACACACACATACACTCTTCACCTCTCGACTCCTACCAATTAGTCGCTCCTTACAGCAAGCATGGCCTTCTTGCCACGGCCGTATTCTTATCTCTGCAAGCCGAACGGACACACACACTCATACACACACACTCACACACGCACAAACACACACACACGCACACACGCACACACACATACACTCTTCACCTCTCGACTCCTACCTTTTAGTCGCCTCTTACGATAAGCAGGGCCTTCTTGCCGCGGTCGTGTTCTTATCTCTGCAAGCCAAACTAACACACACACATACTCACACACGCACACACACACACACACACGCACACACGCACACACACATACACTCTTCACCTCTCGACTCCTACTTATTAGTCGACCCATACAAGAGGCAGGGCCTTCTGGCCTCGGCCGTATTCTTATCTCTGCAAGCCAAACAGACACACACACATACACACACACTCACACACGCCCACACACGCACACACGCACACACACACACACACACATACACTCTTCACCTCTCGACTCCTACCCATTATTCTCCTCTTACGACAGGCAGGGACTTCTTGCCACGGCCGTGTTCTTATCTCTGCAAGCCAAACGGACACACACACATACTCAAACACGCACACACACACGCACACACGCACACACACACATACACTCTTCACCTCTCGACTCCTACCTATTAGTCGCCCCTTACAACTGGCAGGGTCTTCTTGCCTTGGCCGTATTCTTACCTCTGCAAGCCAGACGGACACACACACATACACACACACTCACACACGCACACACACACGCACACACGCACACACACACATACACTCTTCACCTCTCGACCCCTACCCATTAGTCGCCTCTTACGACAGGCAGGGCCTTCCTGCCACGGCCATGTTCTTATCTCTGCGAGCCGACCGGACACACACACTCACACACACACATACAAGAACACACACACACGCACGCACACACGCGCACACACACATATACACTCTCCACCTTTCGACTCCTATCCATTAGTCGCCTCTTAAGACAGGCATGGCCTTCTTGCCTCGGCCGTATTCTAATCTCTGCGAGCCAAACGGACACACACACACTGACACACACACACACGTTCACACACACGCACACACACACATACACTTTTCACCTCTCGACTCCTACCCATTATTCTCCTATTACGACAGGCAGGGCCTTCTTGCCTCGGCCGTGTTCTTATTTCTGCAAGACGAACGGACACACACACACATACTTACACACGCACACACGCACACGCACACGCACACACTCTCCACCTCTCGACTCCTACCTATTAGTCGCCTCTTACGACAGGAAGGGCCTTCTTGCCTTGGGGGTGTTGTTATCTCTGCAAGCCAAACGGACACACACACATACTCACACACTCACACACACACGCACACACGCACACACACACATACACTCTTCACCTCTCGACTCCTACCTATTAGTCGCCTATTACGATAGGCAGGGCCTGCTTGACTCGGTCGTGTTCTTATTTCTGCAAGCCAAAAAGACACACACACATACACACACACTTACACACGCACCCACACGCACACGCACACGCACACACTCTCCACCTCTCGACTCCTATCCATTAGTCGCCTCTTAAGACAGGCAGGGCCTTCTTGCCACGGACGTATACCTATCTCTGCGAGCCGAACGGACACACACACACACACTTGCACACATACACACACACACACATACACGCTTCACCTCTCGACTCCTACCCATTAGTCGCTCCTTACAGCAAGCATGGCCTTCTTGCCACGGACGTATTCTTATCTCTGCGAGCCGAAGGGATACACACACATACACACACACACACACGCACACACGCACACACACACACATACACTCTTCACCTCTTGACTCCTACCTATTAGTCGCCTCTTACGATAGGCAGGGCCTTCTTGCCTCGGTCGTGCTCTTATCTCTGCAAGCCGAACGGACACACACACACATACACACACACTCTCACACGGACACACACGCACATACGCACACACATATACACTCTTCACCACTCGACTCCTACCCATTAGTCGCCTCTTACGACAGGCAGGGCCTTCTTGCCACGGCAGTGTTCGTATCTCTGCGAGCCGACTGGACACACACACTCACACACACAAATACACACACACACTCACACATGCACACACACGCACACACGCACACTCACACACACATACACTCTTCACCTCTCGACTCATACCCATTAGTCGCCTCTTACGACAGGCAGGGCCTTCTTGCTACGGCCGTGTTCTTATCTCTGCGAGCCGACTGGACACACACACACTCACACACACAAATACACACACACACTCACACACGCACACACACGCACACTCACACACACATACACT
>NW_027311920.1:317500-322500 GCF_040954645.1 Diabrotica undecimpunctata | reverse complement strand
GCATGGCCTTCTTGCCACGGCTGTATTCTTATCTCTGCAAGCCGAACGGACACACATACATACACACACACTCACACACGCACACACACATAAACTCTTCACCTCTCGACTCCTACCTATTAGTCGCCTCTTACGATAAGCATGGCCTTCTTGCCACGGCTGTAATCTTATCTCTGCGAGCCGAAGGACACACACACACACGCACAGACAAACACACGCACACAGGCACACACGCACACACGCACACGTACACGCACAGGCACACACTCTCCACCTCTCGACTCCTATCCATTAGTCGCCTCTTAAGACAGGCAGGGCCTTCTTGCCTCGGCCGTATTCTTATCTCTGCAAGCTAAACGGACACACACACACACACATACAGACACACACTCACACACGCACAAACACACGCACACACACAGACACATACACTCTTCACCTCTCGACTCCTATTCATTAGTCGCCTCTTACGACAGGCAGGGACTTCTTGCCACAGCCGTGTTCTTATCTCTGCGAGCCGAACGGACACACACACACTCACACACACACGCACACACACGCACACACGCACACACACACAAATACACTCTTCACCTCTCGACTCCTACCCATTAGTCGCCTCTTACGACAGGCAGGGCCTTCTTGCCACGGCCGTGTTCTCATTTCAGCGAGCCGACCGGACACACACACACGCACACACAAACACACGCACACAGGCACAAACGCACACACGCAAACGCTCACGCACACACTCTCCACCTCTCGACTCCTATCCATTAGTCGCCTCTTAAGACAGGCAGGGCCTTCTTGCCACGAACGCATTCTTATCTCTGCGAGCCTAACGGACACACACACACACTCACACAGACACGCACGCACACACGCCACACACACGCACACACACATACACTCACACACACACAAACACGCACACACGCACACACACATACATTCTTTACCTCTCGACTCCTACCTATTAGTCGTCTCTCACGACAGGCAGGGCCTTCTAGCCTCGGCAGTGTTCTTATCTCTGCAAGCCGAACGGACACACACACAAACTCACACACGCACACACACACGCACACACGCACCCACACACATACACTCTTCACCTGTCGACTCCTACCTATTAGTCGCCTCTTACGATAGGCAGGGCCTTCTTGCCACGGTCGTGTTCTTATCTCTGCAAGCCGAACTAACACAGACACATACTTACACACGCACACACACACGCACACACGCACACACGCACATACACTTTTCACCACTCGCCTCTTACTTATTAGTTGCCCACTCTTCACCTCTCGACTCCTACCCATTAGTCGCCCCGTACGATTTGCATCGCCTTCTTGCCACGGCTGTTTACTTACGGCCGAAGGGACACACACATACACACACACACTCACAAACATACACACACACACGCACGCACACACGCACACACACATACACTCACACACACACAAACACGCACACACGCACACACACATACATTCTTCACCTCTCGACTCCTACCTATTAGTCGCCTCTTACGATAGGCAGGGCCTTCTTGCCTCGGTCGTGTTCTTATTTCTGCAAGCCGAACTAACACACACACATACTCACACACGCACACACACACGCACACACGCACACACACACATACACTCTTCACCTCTCGAATCCTACTTATTACTCGCCTCTTAAGACAGGCAGGGCCTTCTTGCCACGGCTGTGTTCTTATCTCTGCGAGCCGACCGCACACACACACACTCACACACAATCACACACTCACATACACACACACTTAAACACGCACGCACACACGCAAACACATACACTCTTCACCTCTCGACTCCTACCCATTATTCTCCTCTTTCGACAGGCAGGGACTTCTTGCCACGGGCGTGTTCTTATCTCTGCAAGCCAAACTGACACACACACACACGCACACACAAAAACACGCACACAGGCACACACGCACACACGCACACGCACACGTACACGCACACAGTCTCCACCTCTCGACTCCTATCCATTAGTCGCCTCTTACGACATTCAGGGACTTCTTGCCACGGCCGTGTTCTTATCTCTGCGAGCCGAACGGACACACACACACACTCACATACACGCACACACGCAAGCACACATACAGTATTCACCTCTCGACTTCTACCCATTATTCTCCTCTTACGACAGGCAGGGACTTCTTGCCACGGCCGTGTTTTCTCTCTGCAAGCCGAACAGACACACACACACGCACACACAAACACACGCACACAGGCACACACGCACATACGCACACACGCACACACTCTCCACCTCTCGATTCCTATCCATTAGTCGCCTCTTAAGAGAGGCAGGGCCTTCTTGCCCCGGCCGTATTCTTATCTCTGGAAGCCGAGCGGACAAACACACACACACACACACACGCACGTTCGCACACACGCACACACACACACTCACACACGCACAAACACACGCACACAAGCACACACACACACACACATACACTCTTCACCTTTCGACTCCTACCCATTAGTCGCCTCTTACAACAGGCAGGGACTACTTGCCACAGTCGAGTTCTTATCTCTGTGTGCCGAACGGACACACACACTCACACACACACTCACACACACACGCACGCACACACACACACACACACTCACAAACATCCACACAGACGCACACGCACACACGCACGCTCACACGAACACACACATACACTCACACACACACACGGACACACACATGCACACACGCACACACACATACACTCTTCACCTCTCGTCTCCTACCTATTAGTCGCCTTTTACGATAGGCAGGGCCTTCTTGCCTCCGTCGTGTTCTTATCTCTGCAGGCCGAACTAACACACACACAAACTCACACACGCACACACACACGCACACACACATACACTCTTCACCTCTCGACTCCTACTTATTAGTCGCTCCTTACAAGCGGCAGGGCCTTTTTGCCTCGGCCGTATTCTTATCTCTGCATGCCAAACGGACACACAAACATACACACGCACGCACACACACACGCACACACACATACACTTTTCACCTCTCGACTCCTACCCATTATTCTCCTCTTACGACAGAGAGGGCCTTCTTGCCACGGACGTATTCTTACCTCTGCGAGCCGAACGGACACACACACACACACTCGCACACACACACACACACATACACGCTTCACCTCTCGACTCCTACCCATTAGTCGCCCGTTACGACATTCAGGGCCTTCTTGCCACGGCCGTATTTTTATCTCTGCGAGCCGAGCGGACACACACACAGTCACACACACATACATACACTATTCACCTCTCGACTCCTCCCTTTTGGTCGCCTCTTACGAGAGGCAGGGCCTTCTTGCCCCGGCCGTATTCTTATCTCTGCAAGCCGAACGGATACACACACTCACACACACACGCACGCACACACGCACACACACACACAAATACACTCTTCACCTCTCGACTCCTACCCATTAGTCGCCTTTTACGACTGGCATGTCCTTCTTGCCTCGAGCGTATTCTAATCTCTGCGAGCCGAACGGACACTTACATACACACACACACTAACAAACGCACAAACACACACACACACGCACACACACATACACTCTTCACCTCTCGACTCCTACCCATTAGTCACCTCTTACGACAGGCATGGCATTCTTGCCACCGCTGCTTTCCTTTCTCTGCGAGCCGAAGGGACACACATACACACACACACTCACAAACACACACACACGCACCCACACACGTACAAACACATACACTAACACACACACACACGCACACACGCACACACACATACACTCTTCACCTCTCGATTCCTACCTATTGGTCGCCCCTTACAAGAAGCAGGGCCTTCTTGCCTTGGCCGTATTCTTATCTCTGCAAGCCTAACGGACACACACACATACACACACACACTCACACACGCAAACACACACGCACACACACACACACAAACACTCTTCACCTCTCGACTCCTACCCATTAGCCGCTAATTACAACAAGCATGGCCTTCTTGTCACGGCCGTATTCTTATGTCTGCAAGCCGAACGGACACACACACCCATACACACACACTCACATACGCACAAACACACACGCACGCACACACGCACACACACACACAAATACACTCTTCACCTCTCGACTCCTACCCATTAGTCGCCTTTTACGACTGGCATGTCCTTCTTGCCTCGAGCGTATTCTAATCTTTGCGAGCCGAACGGACACTTACATACACACACACACTAACAAACGCACAAACACACACACACACGCACACACACATACACTCTTCACCTCTCGACTCCTACCCATTAGTCACCTCTTACGACAGGCATGGCATTCTTGCCACCGCTGCTTTCTTTTCTCTGCGAGCCAAAGGGACACACATACACACACACACACTCACGGAACGGACACACACACACGCACGCACACAGGCACATACACATACACTCACACACACACACGCACACACGCACACACACATACACTCTTCACCTCTCTATTCCTACCTATTAGTCGCCCCTTACAAGAGGCAGTTCTTGCCTCGGCCGTATTCTCATCTCTGCAAGCCAAACGGACACACACACATACTCACACACGCACACACACACACACACGCATACACACATACACTCTTCACCTCTCGTCTCCTACCTATTAGTCGCCCCTTACAAAAGGCAGGGTCTTCTTGCCTTGGCCGTATTCTTATCTCTGCAAGCCAAACGGACACACAAACATACACACACACTCACACACGCACACACACACATATACACTCTTCACCACTCGACTCTTACCTATTAGTCGCCTCTTACGACAGGCAGGGCCTTCTTGCCACGGCCGTGTTCTTATCTCTGCGATCCTACTGGACACGCACACACTCACACACACAAATACACACACACTCACACACGCACACACACGCACATACGCACACACACACACACACACATACACTCTTCACCTCTCGACTCCTACCCATTA
>NW_027311920.1:312500-315000 GCF_040954645.1 Diabrotica undecimpunctata | reverse complement strand
CACCTCTCGACTCCTACCCATTATTCTCCTCTTACGATAGGCAGGGCCTTCTTGCCACGGCAAGAAGATGGCTCTGCGAACCGACCGGACACACACACACTGACACACACACTCACACATACACTCACACACACACACACACATGCACACACGCACACACACACATACACTCTTCACCTCTCGACTCCTACCTATTAGTCGCCTCTTACGATAGGCAGGGCCTTCTTGCCTCGGCCGTGTTCTTATCTCTGCAAGCCGAACGGACACACACACATACTCACACCCGCACACACACATGCACACACGCACACACACACATACACTCTTCACCTCTCGACTCCTACCTATTAGTCGCCTCTTACGATAGGCAGGGCCTTCTTGCCTCGGCCGTGTTCTTATCTCTGCAAGCCGAACGGACACACACACACATACTCACACCCGCACACACACATGCACACACGCACACACACACATACACTCTTCACCTCCCGACTCCTACCTATTAGTCGCCTTTTACGATAGGCAGGGCCTTCTTGCCTCCGTCGTGTTCTTATCTCTGCAGGCCGAACTAACACACACACATACTCACACACGCACACACACACGCACACACACATACACTCTTCACCTCTCGACTCCTACTTATTAGTCGCTCCTTTCAAGCGGCAGGGCCTTTTTGCCTCGGCCGTATTCTTATCTCTGCATGCCAAACGGACACACAAACATACACACGCACGCACACACACACACATATACACTCTTCACCTCTCGACTCCTACCCATTATTCTCCTATTACGACAGGCATGGCCTTCTTGCCACGGACGTATTCTTATCTCTGCGAGCCAAACGGACACACACACACACACTCGCACACACATACGCATACACGCTTCACCTATCGACTCCTACCCATTAGTCGCCTCTTACGACATTCAGGGACTTTTTGCCACGGCCGTGTTCTTATCTCTGCGAGCCGAACGGCACACACACTCTCACACACACACACGCACACACGCAGACACGCACACGCACACACTTTCCACCTCTCGACTCCTATCCATTAGTCGCCTCTTAAGACAGGCAGGGCCTTCTTGCCACGGCCGTATTTTTATCTCTGCAAGCCGAACGGATACACACACTCACACACACACGCACGCACACACGCACACATACAAACACAAATACACTCTTCACCTCTCGACTCCTACCCATTAGTCGCATTTTACGACTGGCATGTCCTTCTCGTCTCGACCGTATTCTAATCTCTGCGAGCCGTTACGGACACTTACATACATACACACACACTAACAAACGCACAAACACAAACACGCACACACACATACACTCTTCACCTCTCGACTTCTACCCATTAGTCACCTCTTACGACAGGCATGGCATTCTTGCCACCGCTGTTTTCTTTTCTCTGCGAGCCGAAGGGACACACATACACACACACACTCACAGACACACACACACACACACGCACACACGCACACACACATACACTCTTCACCTCTCGATTCCTACCTATTAGTCGCCCCTTACAAGAGGCAGGGCCTTCTTGCCTTGGCCGTATTCTTATCTCTGCAAGCCTAACGGATACACACACACATACACTCTTCACCTCTCGACCTCTTCCAATTAGTCGCCACTTACGACAGGCAGGGCCTTCTTGCCTCGGCCGTAAGCTTATCTCTGCAAGCCGAACGGACACACACACACTCACACACACACGCACGCACACACGCACACACACTCACACACACACACAAATACACTCTTCACCTCTCGACTCCTACCCATTAGTCGCCTCTTACGACAGGCATGGCCTTCTTGCCTCGTCCGTATTCTAATCTCTGCGAGCCGAATGGACACACACATACATACACACACACTTACACACGCACAAACACACACACACCCACACACGCACACACACACATACACTATTCACCTCTCGACTCCTACCTATTAGTCGCCCCATACAAGAGGCAGGGCCTTCTTGCCTCGGCCGTATTCTTATTTTTGCAAGCCAAACAGACACACACACATACACACACACTTACACACGCACACACACGCACACGCCTCTTACGACAGGCAGGGCCTTCTTGCCACGGCCGTGTTCTTATTTCTGCAAGCCGAACGGACACACACACACACGCACACACAAACACACGCACACAGGCATACACGCACACACGCACACGCACACGCACACACTCTCCACACACACGCACACGCCTCTTACGACAGGCAGGGCCTTCTTGCCACGGCCGTGTTCTTATCTCTGCGAGCCGACTGGACACACACACTCACACACACAAATACACACACATACTCACACACGCACACACACATACTCACACACGCACACACACGCACACACGCACACTCACACACACATACACTCTTCACCTCTCGACTCCTACCTATTAGTCGCCCCATACAAGAGGCAGGGCCTTCTTGCCTCGGCCGTATTCTTATTTCTGCAAGCCA
>NW_027311920.1:302500-310000 GCF_040954645.1 Diabrotica undecimpunctata | reverse complement strand
CACACACACACACTCGCACACACACATACGCATACACGCTTCACCTATCGACTCCTACCCATTAGTCGCCTCTTACGACATTCAGGGACTTTTTGCCACGGCCGTGTTCTTATCTCTGCGAGCCGAACGGCACACACACTCTCACACACACACACGCACACACGCAGACACGCACACGCACACACTTTCCACCTCTCGACTCCTATCCATTAGTCGCCTCTTAAGACAGGCAGGGCCTTCTTGCCACGGCCGTATTTTTATCTCTGCAAGCCGAACGGATACACACACTCACACACACACGCACGCACACACGCACACACACACACACACACACAAATACACTCTTCACCTCTCGACTCCTACCCATTAGTCGCATTTTACGACTGGCATGTCCTTCTCGTCTCGACCGTATTCTAATCTCTGCGAGCCGTTACGGACACTTACATACATACACACACACTAACAAACGCACAAACACAAACACGCACACACACATACACTCTTCACCTCTCGACTTCTACCCATTAGTCACCTCTTACGACAGGCATGGCATTCTTGCCACCGCTGTTTTCTTTTCTCTGCGAGCCGAAGGGACACACATACACACACACACTCACAGACACACACACACACACACGCGCACACACGCACACACACATACACTCTTCACCTCTCGATTCCTACCTATTAGTCGCCCCTTACAAGAGGCAGGGCCTTCTTGCCTTGGCCGTATTCTTATCTCTGCAAGCCTAACGGATACACACACACATACACTCTTCACCTCTCGACTCCTTCCAATTAGTCGCCACTTACGACAGGCAGGGCCTTCTTGCCTCGGCCGTAAGCTTATCTCTGCAAGCCGAACGGACACACACACACTCACACACACACGCACGCACACACGCACACACACTCACACACACACACAAATACACTCTTCACCTCTCGACTCCTACCCATTAGTCGCCTCTTACGACAGGCATGGCCTTCTTGCCTCGTCCGTATTCTAATCTCTGCGAGCCGAATGGACACACACATACATACACACACACTTACACACGCACAAACACACACACACCCACACACGCACACACACACATACACTATTCACCTCTCGACTCCTACCTATTAGTCGCCCCATACAAGAGGCAGGGCCTTCTTGCCTCGGCCGTATTCTTATTTTTGCAAGCCAAACAGACACACACACATACACACACACTTACACACGCACACACACGCACACGCCTCTTACGACAGGCAGGGCCTTCTTGCCACGGCCGTGTTCTTATTTCTGCAAGCCGAACGGACACACACACACACGCACACACAAACACACGCACACAGGCATACACGCACACACGCACACGCACACGCACACACTCTCCACCTCTCGACTCCTATCCATTAGTCGCCTCTTAAGACAGGCAGGGCCTTCTTGCCACAGACGTATTCCTATCTCTGCGAGCCGAACGGACACACACACACACTTGCACACACACACACACACACACACACACACACACACACACACACACACATACACGCTTCACCTCTCGACTCCTACCAATTAGTCGCTCCTTACAGCAAGCATGGCCTTCTTGCCACAGACGTATTCTTATCTCTGCGAGCCGAAGGGATACACACACACACATACACACACACGTACTCACACACACACGCACACATGCACACACACACATACACTCTTCACCTCTCGACTCCTACCCATTAGTCTCCCTTTACGACTGGCATGGCCTTCTTGCCACGGCTGTTTTCTTATGTCTGCGAGCCGAAGGGACACACACACACATATACACACACACACACACACACACACTCACAAACACACACACACACGCGCAAACACGCACGCACACACGCACACACACACGCACACACGCACGCACACACGCACACACATACACTTACACACGCACACACACACGCACACACGCACACACACACATACACTCTTCACCTCTCGACACCTACCTATTAGTCGCCTCTTACGATAGGCAGGGCCTTCTTGCCTCGGTCGTGTTCTCATCTCTGCGAGCCGACCGGACACACACACACACACTGACACACACACATACACACACACACTCACACACGCACGCACACACGCACACACACACATACACTCTTCACCTCTCGACTCCTACCCATTATTCTCCTCATACGACAGGCAGGGACTTCTTGCCACGGCCGTGGTCTTATCTCTGCAAGCCAAACGGACACACACAAACACACGCACACACACACACACGCACACGCACACGCACACGCACACACTCTCCACCTCTCGACTCCTATCCATTAGTCGCCTCTTACGACAGGCATGGCCATCTTGCCACCGCTTTTTTCTTATCTCTGCGAGCGAAGGGACACACACACACACACATACACACACACACACTCACACACACACGCACACACGCACGCACACACGCACACACACATACACTCACACACACACAAACACGCACACACGCACACACACATACATTCTTCACTTCTCTAATCCTACCTATTAGTCGCCTCTCACGACAGGCAGGGCCTTCTTGCCTCGGCCGTGTTCTTATCTCTGCAAGCCGAACGGACACACACACATACTCACACACGCACACACACACGCACACACGCACACACACATACACTCACACACACACAAACACGCACACACGCACACACACATACACTCTTCACCTCTCGACTCCTACTTATTAGTCGCCCATTACAAGAGGCAGGGCCTTCTTGCCTTGGCCGTATTCTTATCTCTGCAAGCCAAACAGACACACACACATACACACACACATACACACACACTTACACACGCACACACACGCACACGCTCACGCACGCACTCTCCACCTCTCGATTCCTATCCATTAGTCGCCTCTTAAGACAGGCAGGGCCTTCTTGCCACGGACGTATACCTATCTTAGCGAGCCGAACGGACACAAACACACACTCTTGCACACATACACACACACACATACACGCTTCACCTATCGACTACTACCCATTAGTCGCTCCTTACAGCAAGCATGGCCTTCCTGCCACGGACGTATTCTTATCTCTGCGAGCCGAAGGGATACACACACACATACACACACATACACACACACACACACACATACACACACACATACTCACACACGCACGCACACACGCACGCACACATACACTTACACACACACAAACACGCACACACACATACATTCTTCACCTCTCGAATCCTACCTATTAGTCGCCTCTTACGATAGGCAGGGCCTTCTTGCCTCGGTCGTGCTCTTATCTCTGCAAGCCGAACGGACACACACACACACATACACACACACTCTCACACGCATTCACACGCACATACGCACACACATATACACTCTTCACCACTCGACTCCTACCCATTAGTCGCCTCTTACGACAGGCAGGGCCTTCTTGCCACGGCCGTGTTCTTATTTCTGCGAGCCGACTGGACACACACACTCACACACACAAATACACACACACACTCACACACGCACACACACGCACACACGCACACTCACACACACATACACTCTTCACCTCTCGACTCCTACCCATTAATCGCCTCTTACGACAGGCAGGGCCTTCTTGCCACGGCCGTGTTCTTATCTCTGCGAGCCGACTGGACACACACACACTCACACACACAAATACACACACACACTCACACACGCACACACACGCACACTCACACACACATACACTCTACACCTCTCGACTCCTACCCATTAGTCGTCTCTTACGACAGGCAGGGCCTTCTTGCCACGGCCGTGTTCTTATCTCTGCGAGCCGACCGGGCACACTCACACACTCACACACGCACACACACAAACACACGCACTTACACACATACACTCTTCACCTCTCGACTCCTACGCATTAGTCGCCGCTTACGACAGGCAGGGCCTTCTTGGCACGGACGTTTCCTTATCACTGCGAGCCGACAGGACACACACACTCACACACGCACACACACGCACACACACACATACACTCTTCACCTCTCGACTCCTACCCATTAGTCGCCTCTTACGACAGGCAAGGCCTTCTTGCCTCGGCCGTATTCTTATCTCTGCAAGCCGAACGGACACATACACACTCACACACACAAGCACGCACACACGCACACACACAAAAACACTTTTCACCTCTCGACTCCTACCCATTAGTTGCCTCTTACGAACGGACACACACACACACTCACACACACACGCACGCTCACACGCACACACACGCACACACACACATACACTCTTCACCTCTCGACTCCTACCTATTAGTCGCCTCTTACGATAGGCAGGGCCTTCTTGCCTCGGTTGTGCTCTCATCTCTGCAAACCGAACTAACAAACACACATACTCACACACGCACACACGCACACACGCATACACACATACACTCTTCACCTCTCGACTCCTACTTATTAGTCGCCCCTTACAAGAGTTCTTGCCTCGGCCGTATTCTTATCTCTGCAAGCCAAACAGACACAAACATATACACACACACACACGCACACACACGCACACAGGCACACACACACATACACTCTTCACCTCTCGACTCCTACCCATTAGTTGCCTCTTAACGACAGGCAGTGCCTTCTTGCCACGGCCGTGTTCTCATCTCTGCGAGCCGACCGGACACACACACACACTGACACACACACATACACACACACACTCACACACGCACGCACACACGCACACACACATACACTCTTCACCTCTCGACTCCTACCCATTATTCTCCTCTTACGACAGGCAGGGACTTCTTGCCACGGCCGTGTTTTTATCTCTGCAAGCCAAACGGACACACACACACGCACACACACACACACGCACACGCACACGCACACGCACACGCACACGCACACGCACACGCACACACTCTCCACCTCTCGACTCCTATCCATTAGTCGCCTCTTACGACAGGCATGGCCTTCTTGCCACCGCTTTTTTCTTATCTCTGCGAGCGAAGGGACACACACACATACACACACACACTCACACACACACACACGCACATACGCACGCACACACGCACACACACATACATTCTTCACCTCTCTAATCCTACCTATTAGTCGCCTCTCACGACAGGCAGGGCCTTCTTGCCTCGGCCGTGTTCTTATTTCTGCAAGACGAACGGACACACACACACACATACTTACACACGCACACACACACGCACACACGCACACACACACACATACACTCTTCACCTCTCGACTCCTACTTATTAGTCGCCTCTTACCACAGGCAGGGCCTTCTTGCCTTGGGGGTGTTCTTATCTCTGCAAGCCGAACGGACACACACACATACTCACACACTCACACACACACGCACACACACACATACACTCTTCACCTCTCGACTCCTACCTATTAGTCGCCTATTACGATAGGCAGGGCCTGCTTGCCTCGGTCGTGTTCTTATTTCTGCAAGCCGAACTAATACACACACATACTCACACACGCACACACACACGCACACACGCACACACACACATACACTCTTCACCTCTCGACTCCTACTTATTAGTCGCCCATTACAAGAGGCAGGGCCTTCTTGCCTCTGCCGTATTTTTATCTCTGCAAGCCAAACAGACACACACACATACACACACACTTACACACGCACCCACACGCACACGCACACGCACACACTCTCCACCTCTCGACTCCTATCCATTAGTCGCCTCTTAAGACAGGCAGGGCCTTCTTGCCACGGACGTATACCTATCTCTGCGAGCCGAACGGACACACACACACACACTTGCACACATACACACATACACGCTTCACCTCTCGACTCCTACTCATTAGTCGCTTCTTACAGCAAGCATGGCCTTCTTGCCACGGACGTATTCTTATCTCTGCGATTTGAAGGGATACACACACACATACACACACACACACGCACACACGCACACACACACATACACTCTTCACTTCTTGACTCCTACCTATTAGTCGCCTCTTACGATAGGCAGGGCCTTCTTGCCTCCGTCGTGCTCTTATCTCTGCAAGCCGAACGGACACACACACACATACACACACACTCTCACACGCACACACACGCACATACGCACACACATATACACTCTTCACCACTCGACTCCTACCCATTAGTCGCCTCTTACGACAGGCAGGGCCTTCTTGCCACGGCCGTGTTCGTATCTCTGCGAGCCGACTGGACACACACACTCACACATGCACACACACGCACACACGCACACTCACACACACATACACTCTTCACCTCTCGACTCCTACCCATTAGTCGCCTCTTACGACAGGCAGGGCCTTCTTGCCACGGCCGTGTTCTTATCTCTGCGAGCCGACTGGACACACACACACTCACACACACAAATACACACACACACTCACACACGCACACACACGCACACTCACACACACATACACTCTTCACCTCTCGACTCCTACCCATTAGTCGCCTCTTACGAAAGGCAGGGCCTTCTTGCCACGGCCGTGTTCTTATCTCTGAGAGCCGACTGGACACACACACACACTCACACACGCACACACACGCACACACGCACTTACACACATACACTCTTCACCACTCGACTCCTACGCATTAGTCGCCTCTTACGACAGGCATGGCCTTCTTGCCTCGGCCGTATTTTAATCTCTGCGAGCCGAATGGACACGCATACATACACACACACACTTACACACGCACAAACACACACACACCCACACACGCACACACACACACACACACATACACTCTTCACCTCTCGACTCCTACCAATTAGTCGCCACTTACGACAGGCAGGGCCTTCTTGCCTCGGCCGTATTCTTATCTCTGCAAGCCGAACGGACACATACACACTCACACACACAAGCACGCACACACGCACACACACGCACACACACAAAAACACTTTTCACCTCTCGACTCCTACCAATTAGTCGCCACTTACGACAGGCAGGGCATTCTTGCCTCGGCCGTATTCTTATCTCTGCAAGCCGAACGGACATATACACACTCACACACACACGCACGCACATACGCACACACACGCACACACACACACACAAATACATTCTTCACCTCTCGACTCCTACCCATTAGTCGCCTCTTACGACAGGCATTGCCTTGTTGCCTCGGCCGTATTCTAATCTCTGCGAGCCGAATGGACACACACAAACATACACACACACACTTACACACGCACAAACACACACACACCCACACACGCACACACTCACGTACTCTCTTCACCTCTCGACTCCTACCCATTAGTCGCCTCTTACGACAGGCAGGGACTTCTTGTCACGGCCGTGTTCTTATCTCTGCAAGCCGAACGGACACACACACACACGCACACACAAACACACGCACACAGGCACACACGCACACACGCACACGTACACGCACACGCACACACTCTCCACCTCTCGACTAATATCCATTAGTCACCTCTTAAGACAGGCAGGGCGTT
>NW_027311920.1:270000-297500 GCF_040954645.1 Diabrotica undecimpunctata | reverse complement strand
TTACCTCTCGACTTCTACCCATTAGTCGCCTCTTACGACAGGCATGGCCTTCTTGCCACGGCTGTATTCTTATCTCTGCAAGCCGAACGGACACACATACATACACACACACTCACACACGCACACACACATAAACTCTTCACCTCTCGACTCCTACCTATTAGTCGCCTCTTACGATAAGCATGGCCTTCTTGCCACGGCTGTAATCTTATCTCTGCGAGCCGAAGGACACACACACATACACACATACACGCACACACACACGCACACACGCACATACATACACTCTCCATCTCGCGACTCCTACTCATTAGTCGCCTCTTACGACAGGCAGGGCCTTCTTGCCACGGCCGTATTCTTTTCTCTGCGAGCCGAAGGACACACACACACACAGTCACACACGCACATACACACACGCACACACACACACACACATACACTACTTACCTCTTGACTCCTAACCATTAGTCGCCTCTTACGACAGGCAGGGCCTTCTTGCCTTGGTTGTGTTCGTATCTCTGCGAGCCGAAGGACACACACACACACATACAAACACACACACACACTCACAAACACACACACACACGCACACACGCACGCACACACGCACACGCACACGCACACACGCACGCACACACGCACACACACATACACACACACACACACACACACACGCACACACGCACACACACATATATTCTTCACCTCTCGACTCCTAACTATTAGTCGCCTCTTACGACAGGCAGGGCCTTCTTGCCTCAACCGTGTTCTTATCTCTGCAAGCCGAACGGACACACACACACACACGCACACACACACACGCACACACAAATACACGCACACAGGCACACACACATACACTCTTCACCTCTCGACTCCCACCCATTAGTCGCCTCTTACGACAGGCAGGGCCTTCTTGCCACGGCCGTGTTCTCATCTCTGCGAGCCGACCGGACACACACACATACTCACACACACAAACACGCACACACGCACGCATACACGCACACGCACACGCACACACGCACGCACACACGCACACACACATACACACACACACGCACACACGCACACACACATATATTCTTCACCTCTCGACTCCTACCTATTAGTCGCCTCTTACGACAGGCAGGGCCTTCTTGCCTCAACCGTGTTCTTATCTCTGCAAGCCGAACGGACACACACACACACGCACACACACACACGCACACACAAATACACGCACACAGGCACACACACATACACTCTTCACCTCTCGACTCCTACCCATTAGTCGCCTCTTACGACAGGCAGCGCCTTCCTGCCACGGCCATGTTCTTATCTCTGCGAGCCGACCGGACACACACACACTCACACACACAAATACAAGAACACACGCACGCACACACGCGCACACACACATATACACTCTTAACCTCTCGACTCCTACCCATTATTCGTCTCCTTCGAAAGGCAGGGACTTCTTGCCACGGTCGTGTTCTTATCTCTGCAAGCCGAACGCACACACGCACACGCACACGCACAAGCACACACTCTCCACCTTTCGACTCCTATCCATTGGTCGCCTCTTAAGACAGGCAAGGCCTTCTTGCCACGGACGTATTCTGATCTCTGCGAGCCGAACGGACACACACACACACTCACACACACACACACTTACACACGCACACACACACACACACATACACTATTCACCTCTCGACTCCTACCCATTATTCTCCTCTTACGACAGGTAGGGACTTCTTGCCACGGCCGTGTTCTTATCTCTGAAAGCCGAACAGACACACACACACGCACACACAAACACACGCACACAGGCACACACGCACACACGCACACGCACACGCACAGGCACACGCACACACTTTCCACCTCTCGACTCCTATCCATTAGTCGCCTCTTAAGACAGGCAGGGCCTTCTTGCCACGGACGTATTCTTATCTCTGCAAGCCGAACGGACACACACATACTCACACACGCACAAACACACGCACACACGCAGACACACACATACACTCTTCACCTCTCGACTCCTACCTATTAGTCGCCCCTTACAACTGGCTGGGTCTTCTTGCCTTGGCCGTATTCTTACCTCTGCAAGCCAGACGGACACACACACATACACACACACTCGCACACGCACACACACACGCACACACGCACACACACACACATACACTCTTCACCTCTCGACTCCTACCCATTAGTCACCTCTTACGACAGGCAGGGCCTTCCTGCCACGGCCATGTTCTTATCTCTGCAAACCGAACGCACACACGCACACACGCACACACACATATACACTCTTCACCTCTCGACTCCTACCCATTAGTCGCATCTTACGACAGGCAGGGCCTTCCTGCCACGGCCATATTGTTATCTCTGCCAGCCGACCAGACACACAAACACTCACACACACACATACAAGAACACACACACACACGCACGCACACGCGCACACACGTATACACTCTCCACCTTTCGACACCTATCCATTAGTCGCCTCTTAAGACAGGCATGACCTTCTTGCGTCGGCCGTATTCTAATCTCTGCGAGCCGAATGGACACACACATACATACACACACACACTCACACACGCACAAACACACACATACCCACACACGCACACACACACACACACATACACTATTCACCTTTCGACTCCTACCTATTAGTCGCCCCTTACAAGAGAGAGGGCCTTCTTGCCTCGGCCGTATTCTTATCTCTGCAAGCCAAACGGACACACACACAAATACACACACATACTCACACACACACAAACACACGCACACACACAAAGACACATACACTCTTCACCTCTCGACTCCTATTCATTAGTCGCCTCTTACGACAGGCAGGGACTTCTTGCCACGGCCGTGTTCTTATCTCTGCGAGCCGAACGGACACACACACACACTTACACACACACACGCACCCACGCACACACACACGCACACACGCACACACGCACACACACACAAATACACTCTTCACCTCTCGACTCCTACCCATTAGTCGCATCTTACGACAGGCATGGACTTATTGCCTCGGCCGTATTCTTATCTCTGCAAGCCAAACGGACACACACACAAATACACACACATACTCACACACACACAAACACACGCACACACACAAAGACACATACACTCTTCACCTCTCGACTCCTATTCATTAGTCGCATCTTACGACAGGCAGGGACTTCTTGCCACGGCCGTATTCTAATCTCTGCGAGCCGAACGGACACACACACACTGACACACACATATTCACACACACACCCACACACGTACGCACACACGCACACACACATACACTCTTCACCTCTCGACTCCTACCCATTATTCTCCTATTACGACAGGCAGGGACTTCTTGGCACGGCCGTGTTCTTATCTCTGCAAGCCGAACGGACACACACACACACGCATACACACACACTCTCCACCTCTCGACTCCTATCCATTAGTCGCCTCTTACGACAGGCAGGGCCTTCTTGCCTCGGCCGTATTCTTATCTCTGCAAGCCAAAGGGTAACACACACACAAATACACACACATAGCAAAAACACACGCACACACACAAAGACACATACACTCTTCACCACTCGACTCCTATTCATTAGTCGCCTCTTACGACAAGCAGGGACTTCTTGCCACGGCCGTGTTCTTATCTCTGCAAGCCGAACGGACACACACACACGCACACACACACGCACACGCACACTCACACGCACACACTCTTCACCTCTCGACTCCTACCCATTATTCTCCTCTTACGACAGGCAGGGACTTCTTGCCACGGCCGTGTTCTTATCTCTGCAAGCCGAACGGACACACACACACTCACACACACACACACATACACATACACTCACACACGTACGCACACACGCACACACACACATACACTCTTCACCTCTCGACTCCTACCCATTATTCTCCTCTTACGACAGGCAGGGACTTCTTGCCACGGCCGTGTTCTTATATCTGCAAGCCGAACGGACACACACACACACGCACACACGCACGCACACACGCACACACACATACACTCACACACACAAACACGCACATACGCACACACACATACATTCTTCACCTCTCGACTCCTACCTATTATTCTCCTCTTACGACAGGCAGGGACTTCTTGCCACGGCCGTGTTCTTATCTCTGCAAGCCGAACGGACACACACACACGCACACACACACGCACACGCACACTCACACGCACACACTCTTCACCTCTCGACTCCTACCCATTATTCTCCTCTTACGACAGGCAGGGACTTCTTGCCACGGCCGTGTTCTTATCTCTGCAAGCCGAACGGACACACACACACTCACACACACACACACACATACACTCACACACGTACGCACACACGCACACACACACATACACTCTTCACCTCTCGACTCCTACCCATTATTCTCCTCTTACGACAGGCAGGGACTTCTTGGCACGGCCGTGTTCTTATATCTGCAAGCCGAACGGACACACACACACACGCACACACGCACGCACACACGCACACACACATACACTCACACACACAAACACGCACATACGCACACACACATACATTCTTCACCTCTCGACTCCTACCTATTAGTCGTCTCTCACGACATTCAGGGCCTTCTTGCCTCGGTTGTATTCTTATCTCTGCAAGCCAAACTGACACACACACACACAAATACACACACATACTCACACACGCAAAAACACACGCACACACACAAAGACACATACGCTCTTCACCTCTCGACTCCTATTCATTAGTCGCCTCTTACGACAGGCAGGGACTTCTTGCCACGGCCGTGTTCTTATCTCTGCAAGCCAAACGGACACACACACACACACACACACACACACACATACACTCACACACGTACGCACACACGCACACACACACATACACTCTTCACCTCTCGACTCCTACCTATTAGTCGCCTCTTACGATAGGCAGGGCCTTCTTGCCTCGGCCGTGTTCTTATCTCTGCAAGCCGAACGGACCCACACACACATACTCACACCCGCACACACACATGCACACACGCACACACACACATACACTCTTCACCTCCCGACTCCTACCTATTAGTCGCCTTTTACGATAGGCAGGGCCTTCTTGCCTCCGTCGTGTTCTTATCTCTGCAGGCCGAACTAACACACACACATACTCACACACGCACACACACACGCACACACACATACACTCTTCACCTCTCGACTCCTACTTATTAGTCGCTCCTTTCAAGCGGCAGGGCCTTTTTGCCTCGGCCGTATTCTTATCTCTGCATGCCAAACGGACACACAAACATACACACGCACGCACACACACACACATATACACTCTTCACCTCTCGACTCCTACCCATTATTCTCCTATTACGACAGGCATGGCCTTCTTGCCACGGACGTATTCTTATCTCTGCGAGCCAAACGGACACACACACACACACTCGCACACACATACGCATACACGCTTCACCTATCGACTCCTACCCATTAGTCGCCTCTTACGACATTCAGGGACTTTTTGCCACGGCCGTGTTCTTATCTCTGCGAGCCGAACGGCACACACACTCTCACACACACACACGCACACACGCAGACACGCACACGCACACACTTTCCACCTCTCGACTCCTATCCATTAGTCGCCTCTTAAGACAGGCAGGGCCTTCTTGCCACGGCCGTATTTTTATCTCTGCAAGCCGAACGGATACACACACTCACACACACACGCACGCACACACGCACACATACAAACACAAATACACTCTTCACCTCTCGACTCCTACCCATTAGTCGCATTTTACGACTGGCATGTCCTTCTCGTCTCGACCGTATTCTAATCTCTGCGAGCCGTTACGGACACTTACATACATACACACACACTAACAAACGCACAAACACAAACACGCACACACACATACACTCTTCACCTCTCGACTTCTACCCATTAGTCACCTCTTACGACAGGCATGGCATTCTTGCCACCGCTGTTTTCTTTTCTCTGCGAGCCGAAGGGACACACATACACACACACACTCACAGACACACACACACACACGCACACACGCACACACACATACACTCTTCACCTCTCGATTCCTACCTATTAGTCGCCCCTTACAAGAGGCAGGGCCTTCTTGCCTTGGCCGTATTCTTATCTCTGCAAGCCTAACGGATACACACACACATACACCCTTCACCTCTCGACTCCTTCCAATTAGTCGCCACTTACGACAGGCAGGGCCTTCTTGCCTCGGCCGTAAGCTTATCTCTGCAAGCCGAACGGACACACACACACTCACACACACACGCACGCACACACGCACACACACTCACACACACACACAAATACACTCTTCACCTCTCGACTCCTACCCATTAGTCGCCTCTTACGACAGGCATGGCCTTCTTGCCTCGTCCGTATTCTAATCTCTGCGAGCCGAATGGACACACACATACATACACACACACTTACACACGCACAAACACACACACACCCACACACGCACACACACACATACACTATTCACCTCTCGACTCCTACCTATTAGTCGCCCCATACAAGAGGCAGGGCCTTCTTGCCTCGGCCGTATTCTTATTTTTGCAAGCCAAACAGACACACACACATACACACACACTTACACACGCACACACACGCACACGCCTCTTACGACAGGCAGGGCCTTCTTGCCACGGCCGTGTTCTTATTTCTGCAAGCCGAACGGACACACACACACACGCACACACAAACACACGCACACAGGCATACACGCACACACGCACACGCACACGCACACACTCTCCACACACACGCACACGCCTCTTACGACAGGCAGGGCCTTCTTGCCACGGCCGTGTTCTTATCTCTGCGAGCCGACTGGACACACACACTCACACACACAAATACACACACATACTCACACACGCACACACACATACTCACACACGCACACACACGCACACACGCACACTCACACACACATACACTCTTCACCTCTCGACTCCTACCTATTAGTCGCCCCATACAAGAGGCAGGGCCTTCTTGCCTCGGCCGTATTCTTATTTCTGCAAGCCAAACAGACACACACACATACACACACAATTACACACGCACACACACGCACACGCCTCATACGACAGGCAGGGACTTCTTGCCACGGCCGTGTTCTAATCTCTGCGAGCCGACTGGACACACACACTCACACACACAAATACACACACACACACACATACACACACACACACACTCACACACACACACGCACACACACACGCATACCCGCACACACACATACACTCACACACACACAAACACGCACACACGCACACACACATACATTCTTAACCTTTCTAATCCTACCTATTAGTCGCCTCTCACGACAGGCAGGGCCTTCTTGCCTCGGTTGTGTTCTTATTTCTGCAAGACGAACGGACACACACACACATACTCACACACGCACACACGCACGCACACACGCACACACACATACACTTACACACACACAAACACGTACACACGCACACACACATACATTCTTCACCTCTTGACTCCTACCTATTAGTCGCCTCTTACGACAGGCAGGGCCTTCTTGCCTTGGCCGTGTTCTTATCTCTGCAAGCCGAACGGACACACACACATACTCACACACGCACACACACGCACACACGCACACACACACATACACTCTTTACCTCTCGACTCCTACTTATTAGTCGCCCATTACAAGAGGCAGGGTCTTCTTGCCACGGCTGTATTCTTATCTCTGCAAGCCGAACGGACACACACACAAATACACTCACACACGCACACACATACACTCACACACAGGTACACTCTTCAACTCGCGACTCCTACCCATTAGTTGCTCCTTACAGCAGGCATGGTCTTCTTGCCTCGGCCGTGTTCTTATTTCTGCAAGACGAACGGACACACACACACATACTCACACACGCACACACGCACGCACACACGCACACACACATACACTTACACACACACAAACACGTACACACGCACACACACATACATTCTTCACCTCTTGACTCCTACCTATTAGTCGCCTTTTACGATAGGCAGGGCCTTCTTGCCTCCGTCGTGTTCTTATCTCTGCAGGCCGAACTAACACACACACATACTCACACACGCACACACACACGCACACACACATACACTCTTCACCTCTCGACTCCTACTTATTAGTCGCTCCTTTCAAGTGGCAGGGCCTTTTTGCCTGGGCCGTGTTCTTATCTCTGCAAGCCGAACGGACACACACACATACTCACACCCGCACACACACATGCACACACGCACACACACACATACACTCTTCACCTCTCGACTCCTACCCATTATTCTCCTCTTACGACAGGCAGGGCCTTCTTGCCACGGCAAGAAGACGGCTCTGCGAACCGACCGGACACACACACACTGACACACACACTCACACATACACTTACACACACACACACACACACACACACATACACTCACACACACACACACACATGCACACACGCACACACACACATACACTCTTCACCTCTCGACTCCTACCTATTAGTCGCCTCTTACGATAGGCAGGGCCTTTTTGCCTCGGCCGTGTTCTTATCTCTGCAAGCCGAACAGACACACACACATACTCACACCCGCAAACACACATGCACACACGCACACACACACATACACTCTTCACCTCTCGACTCCTACCTATTAGTCGCCTTTTACGATAGGCAGGGCCTTCTTGCCTCCGTCGTGTTCTTATCTCTGCAGGCCGAACTAACACACACACATACTCACACACGCACACACACACGCACACACACATACACTCTTCACCTCTCGACTCCTACTTATTAGTCGCTCCTTTCAAGTGGCAGGGCCTTTTTGCCTGGGCCGTGTTCTTATCTCTGCAAGCCGAACGGACACACACACATACTCACACCCGCACACACACATGCACACACGCACACACACACATACACTCTTCACCTCCCGACTCCTACCTATTAGTCGCCTTTTACGATAGGCAGGGCCTTCTTGCCTCCGTCGTGTTCTTATCTCTGCAGGCCGAACTAACACACACACATACTCACACACGCACACACACACGCACACACACATACACTCTTCACCTCTCGACTCCTACTTATTAGTCGCTCCTTTCAAGCGGCAGGGCCTTTTTGCCTCGGCCGTATTCTTATCTCTGCATGCCAAACGGACACACAAACATACACACGCACGCACACACACACACATATACACTCTTCACCTCTCGACTCCTACCCATTATTCTCCTATTACGACAGGCATGGCCTTCTTGCCACGGACGTATTCTTATCTCTGCGAGCCAAACGGACACACACACACACACTCGCACACACACATACGCATACACGCTTCACCTATCGACTCCTACCCATTAGTCGCCTCTTACGACATTCAGGGACTTTTTGCCACGGCCGTGTTCTTATCTCTGCGAGCCGAACGGCACACACACTCTCACACACACACACGCACACACGCAGACACGCACACGCACACACTTTCCACCTCTCGACTCCTATCCATTAGTCGCCTCTTAAGACAGGCAGGGCCTTCTTGCCACGGCCGTATTTTTATCTCTGCAAGCCGAACGGATACACACACTCACACACACACGCACGCACACACGCACACACACACACACACAAATACACTCTTCACCTCTCGACTCCTACCCATTAGTCGCATTTTACGACTGGCATGTCCTTCTCGTCTCGACCGTATTCTAATCTCTGCGAGCCGTTACGGACACTTACATACATACACACACACTAACAAACGCACAAACACAAACACGCACACACACATACACTCTTCACCTCTCGACTTCTACCCATTAGTCACCTCTTACGACAGGCATGGCATTCTTGCCACCGCTGTTTTCTTTTCTCTGCGAGCCGAAGGGACACACATACACACACACACTCACAGACACACACACACACACGCGCACACACGCACACACACATACACTCTTCACCTCTCGATTCCTACCTATTAGTCGCCCCTTACAAGAGGCAGGGCCTTCTTGCCTTGGCCGTATTCTTATCTCTGCAAGCCTAACGGATACACACACACATACACTCTTCACCTCTCGACTCCTTCCAATTAGTCGCCACTTACGACAGGCAGGGCCTTCTTGCCTCGGCCGTAAGCTTATCTCTGCAAGCCGAACGGACACACACACACTCACACACACACGCACGCACACACGCACACACACTCACACACACACACAAATACACTCTTCACCTCTCGACTCCTACCCATTAGTCGCCTCTTACGACAGGCATGGCCTTCTTGCCTCGTCCGTATTCTAATCTCTGCGAGCCGAATGGACACACACATACATACACACACACTTACACACGCACAAACACACACACACCCACACACGCACACACACACATACACTATTCACCTCTCGACTCCTACCTATTAGTCGCCCCATACAAGAGGCAGGGCCTTCTTGCCTCGGCCGTATTCTTATTTTTGCAAGCCAAACAGACACACACACATACACACACACTTACACACGCACACACACGCACACGCCTCTTACGACAGGCAGGGCCTTCTTGCCACGGCCGTGTTCTTATTTCTGCAAGCCGAACGGACACACACACACACGCACACACAAACACACGCACACAGGCATACACGCACACACGCACACGCACACGCACACACTCTCCACCTCTCGACTCCTATCCATTAGTCGCCTCTTAAGACAGGCAGGGCCTTCTTGCCACAGACGTATTCCTATCTCTGCGAGCCGAACGGACACACACACACACTTGCACACACACACACACACACACACACACACACACACACACACACATACACGCTTCACCTCTCGACTCCTACCAATTAGTCGCTCCTTACAGCAAGCATGGCCTTCTTGCCACAGACGTATTCTTATCTCTGCGAGCCGAAGGGATACACACACACACATACACACACACGTACTCACACACACACGCACACATGCACACACACACATACACTCTTCACCTCTCGACTCCTACCCATTAGTCTCCCTTTACGACTGGCATGGCCTTCTTGCCACGACTGTTTTCTTATGTCTGCGAGCCGAAGGGACACACACACACATATACACACACACACACACACACACACACTCACAAACACACACACACACGCGCAAACACGCACGCACACACGCACACACACACGCACACACGCACGCACACACGCACACACATACACTTACACACGCACACACACACGCACACACACACACACACACATACACTCTTCACCTCTCGACACCTACCTATTAGTCGCCTCTTACGATAGGCAGGGACTTCTTGCCACGGCCGTGGTCTTATCTCTGCAAGCCAAACGGACACACACAGACACACGCACACACACACACACGCACACGCACACGCACACGCACACACTCTCCACCTCTCGACTCCTATCCATTAGTCGCCTCTTACGACAGGCATGGCCATCTTGCCACCGCTTTTTTCTTATCTCTGCGAGCGAAGGGACACACACACACACACATACACACACACACACACTCACACACACACGCACACACGCACGCACACACGCACACACACATACACTCACACACACACAAACACGCACACACGCACACACACATACATTCTTCACTTCTCTAATCCTACCTATTAGTCGCCTCTCACGACAGGCAGGGCCTTCTTGCCTCGGCCGTGTTCTTATCTCTGCAAGCCGAACGGACACACACACATACTCACACACGCACACACACACGCACACACGCACACACACATACACTCACACACACACAAACACGCACACACGCACACACACATACACTCTTCACCTCTCGACTCCTACTTATTAGTCGCCCATTACAAGAGGCAGGGCCTTCTTGCCTTGGCCGTATTCTTATCTCTGCAAGCCAAACAGACACACACACATACACACACACATACACACACACTTACACACGCACACACACGCACACGCTCACGCACGCACTCTCCACCTCTCGATTCCTATCCATTAGTCGCCTCTTAAGACAGGCAGGGCCTTCTTGCCACGGACGTATACCTATCTTAGCGAGCCGAACGGACACAAACACACACTCTTGCACACATACACACACACACATACACGCTTCACCTATCGACTACTACCCATTAGTCGCTCCTTACAGCAAGCATGGCCTTCCTGCCACGGACGTATTCTTATCTCTGCGAGCCGAAGGGATACACACACACATACACACACATACACACACACACACACATACACACACACATACTCACACACGCACGCACACACGCACGCACACATACACTTACACACACACAAACACGCACACACACATACATTCTTCACCTCTCGAATCCTACCTATTAGTCGCCTCTTACGATAGGCAGGGCCTTCTTGCCTCGGTCGTGCTCTTATCTCTGCAAGCCGAACGGACACACACACACATACACACACACTCTCACACGCATTCACACGCACATACGCACACACATATACACTCTTCACCACTCGACTCCTACCCATTAGTCGCCTCTTACGACAGGCAGGGCCTTCTTGCCACGGCCGTGTTCTTATTTCTGCGAGCCGACTGGACACACACACTCACACACACAAATACACACACACACTCACACACGCACACACACGCACACACGCACACTCACACACACATACACTCTTCACCTCTCGACTCCTACCCATTAATCGCCTCTTACGACAGGCAGGGCCTTCTTGCCACGGCCGTGTTCTTATCTCTGCGAGCCGACTGGACACACACACACTCACACACACAAATACACACACACACTCACACACGCACACACACGCACACTCACACACACATACACTCTACACCTCTCGACTCCTACCCATTAGTCGTCTCTTACGACAGGCAGGGCCTTCTTGCCACGGCCGTGTTCTTATCTCTGCGAGCCGACCGGTCACACTCACACACTCACACACGCACACACACAAACACACGCACTTACACACATACACTCTTCACCTCTCGACTCCTACGCATTAGTCGCCGCTTACGACAGGCAGGGCCTTCTTGGCACGGACGTTTCCTTATCACTGCGAGCCGACAGGACACACACACTCACACACGCACACACACGCACACACACACATACACTCTTCACCTCTCGACTCCTACCCATTAGTCGCCTCTTACGACAGGCAAGGCCTTCTTGCCTCGGCCGTATTCTTATCTCTGCAAGCCGAACGGACACATACACACTCACACACACAAGCACGCACACACGCACACACACAAAAACACTTTTCACCTCTCGACTCCTACCCATTAGTTGCCTCTTACGAACGGACACACACACACACTCACACACACACGCACGCTCACACGCACACACACGCACACACACACATACACTCTTCACCTCTCGACTCCTACCTATTAGTCGCCTCTTACGATAGGCAGGGCCTTCTTGCCTCGGTTGTGCTCTCATCTCTGCAAACCGAACTAACAAACACACATACTCACACACGCACACACGCACACACGCATACACACATACACTCTTCACCTCTCGACTCCTACTTATTAGTCGCCCCTTACAAGAGTTCTTGCCTCGGCCGTATTCTTATCTCTGCAAGCCAAACAGACACAAACATATACACACACACACACGCACACACACGCACACAGGCACACACACACATACACTCTTCACCTCTCGACTCCTACCCATTAGTTGCCTCTTAACGACAGGCAGTGCCTTCTTGCCACGGCCGTGTTCTCATCTCTGCGAGCCGACCGGACACACACACACACTGACACACACACATACACACACACACTCACACACGCACGCACACACGCACACACACATACACTCTTCACCTCTCGACTCCTACCCATTATTCTCCTCTTACGACAGGCAGGGACTTCTTGCCACGGCCGTGTTTTTATCTCTGCAAGCCAAACGGACACACACACACGCACACACACACACACGCACACGCACACGCACACGCACACGCACACGCACACGCACACGCACACACTCTCCACCTCTCGACTCCTATCCATTAGTCGCCTCTTACGACAGGCATGGCCTTCTTGCCACCGCTTTTTTCTTATCTCTGCGAGCGAAGGGACACACACACATACACACACACACTCACACACACACACACGCACATACGCACGCACACACGCACACACACATACATTCTTCACCTCTCTAATCCTACCTATTAGTCGCCTCTCACGACAGGCAGGGCCTTCTTGCCTCGGCCGTGTTCTTATTTCTGCAAGACGAACGGACACACACACACACATACTTACACACGCACACACACACGCACACACGCACACACACACACATACACTCTTCACCTCTCGACTCCTACTTATTAGTCGCCTCTTACCACAGGCAGGGCCTTCTTGCCTTGGGGGTGTTCTTATCTCTGCAAGCCGAACGGACACACACACATACTCACACACTCACACACACACGCACACACACACATACACTCTTCACCTCTCGACTCCTACCTATTAGTCGCCTATTACGATAGGCAGGGCCTGCTTGCCTCGGTCGTGTTCTTATTTCTGCAAGCCGAACTAATACACACACATACTCACACACGCACACACACACGCACACACGCACACACACACATACACTCTTCACCTCTCGACTCCTACTTATTAGTCGCCCATTACAAGAGGCAGGGCCTTCTTGCCTCTGCCGTATTTTTATCTCTGCAAGCCAAACAGACACACACACACATACACACACACTTACACACGCACCCACACGCACACGCACACGCACACACTCTCCACCTCTCGACTCCTATCCATTAGTCGCCTCTTAAGACAGGCAGGGCCTTCTTGCCACGGACGTATACCTATCTCTGCGAGCCGAACGGACACACACACACACACTTGCACACATACACACATACACGCTTCACCTCTCGACTCCTACTCATTAGTCGCTTCTTACAGCAAGCATGGCCTTCTTGCCACGGACGTATTCTTATCTCTGCGATTTGAAGGGATACACACACACATACACACACACACGCACACACGCACACACACATATACACTCTTCACTTCTTGACTCCTACCTATTAGTCGCCTCTTACGATAGGCAGGGCCTTCTTGCCTCCGTCGTGCTCTTATCTCTGCAAGCCGAACGGACACACACACACATACACACACACTCTCACACGCACACACACGCACATACGCACACACATATACACTCTTCACCACTCGACTCCTACCCATTAGTCGCCTCTTACGACAGGCAGGGCCTTCTTGCCACGGCCGTGTTCGTATCTCTGCGAGCCGACTGGACACACACACTCACACATGCACACACACGCACACACGCACACTCACACACACATACACTCTTCACCTCTCGACTCCTACCCATTAGTCGCCTCTTACGACAGGCAGGGCCTTCTTGCCACGGCCGTGTTCTTATCTCTGCGAGCCGACTGGACACACACACACTCACACACACAAATACACACACACACTCACACACGCACACACACGCACACTCACACACACATACACTCTTCACCTCTCGACTCCTACCCATTAGTCGCCTCTTACGAAAGGCAGGGCCTTCTTGCCACGGCCGTGTTCTTATCTCTGAGAGCCGACTGGACACACACACACACTCACACACGCACACACACGCACACACGCACTTACACACATACACTCTTCACCACTCGACTCCTACGCATTAGTCGCCTCTTACGACAGGCATGGCCTTCTTGCCTCGGCCGTATTTTAATCTCTGCGAGCCGAATGGACACGCATACATACACACACACACACACTTACACACGCACAAACACACACACACCCACACACGCACACACACACACACACATACACTCTTCACCTCTCGACTCCTACCAATTAGTCGCCACTTACGACAGGCAGGGCCTTCTTGCCTCGGCCGTATTCTTATCTCTGCAAGCCGAACGGACACATACACACTCACACACACAAGCACGCACACACGCACACACACGCACACACACAAAAACACTTTTCACCTCTCGACTCCTACCAATTAGTCGCCACTTACGACAGGCAGGGCATTCTTGCCTCGGCCGTATTCTTATCTCTGCAAGCCGAACGGACATATACACACTCACACACACACGCACGCACATACGCACACACACGCACACACACACACACAAATACATTCTTCACCTCTCGACTCCTACCCATTAGTCGCCTCTTACGACAGGCATTGCCTTGTTGCCTCGGCCGTATTCTAATCTCTGCGAGCCGAATGGACACACACAAACATACACACACACACTTACACACGCACAAACACACACACACCCACACACGCACACACTCACGTACTCTCTTCACCTCTCGACTCCTACCCATTAGTCGCCTCTTACGACAGGCAGGGACTTCTTGTCACGGCCGTGTTCTTATCTCTGCAAGCCGAACGGACACACACACACACACGCACACACAAACACACGCACACAGGCACACACGCACACACGCACACGTACACGCACACGCACACACTCTCCACCTCTCGACTAATATCCATTAGTCACCTCTTAAGACAGGCAGGGCGTTCTTGCCTCGGCCGTATTCTTATCTCTGCAAGCCAAACGGACACACACACACACATACACACACACACATACTCACACACGCACAAACACACGCACACACACAAAGACACATACACTCTCACCTCTCGACTCCTATTCATTAGTCGCCTCTTACGACAGGCAGGGACTTCATACCACGGCCGTGTTCTTATCTCTGCGAGCCGAACGGACACACACACATACACACACACGCACACACACACACGCACACACGCACCCACACACATACTCTCTTCACCTCTCGACTCCTACTTATTAGTCGCCCACTCTTCACATCTCGACTCCTACCCATTAGTCGCCCCGTACGATTTGCATCGCCTTCTTGCCAAGGCTGTTTTCTTATCTCTGCGAGCCGAAGGGACACACACACATACATACACACACACTCACAAACACACACACACACACGCACGCACACACGCACACACACATACACTCACACACACACAAACACGCCCACACGCACACACACATACATTCTTCACCTCTCGACTCCTACCTATTAGTCGCCTCCTACGATAGGCAGGGCCTTCTTGCCTTGGCCGTGTTCTTATCACTGCAAGCCGAACGGACACACACACATACTCACACACGCACACACACACGCACACACGCACACACACATACACTTTTCACCTCTCGACTCCTACTTATTAGTCGCCCACTCTTCGCCTCTCGACTCCTATCGATTAGTCGCCCCGTACGATTTGCATCGCTTTCTTGCCACGGCTGTTTTCTTATCTCTGCGAGCCGAAGGGACACACACACATACATACACACCCACTCACAAACACACACACACACAAACACGCCCACACGCACACACACATACATTCTTCACCTCTCGACTCCTACCTATTAGTCGCCTCTTACGATAGGCAGGGCCTTCTTGCCTCGGTCGTGTTTTTATCTCTGCAAGCCGAACTAACACACACACATACTCACACACGCACACACACACGCACACACGCACACACACATACACTTTTCACCTCTCGACTCCTACATATTAGTCGCCCACTCTTCGCCTCTCGACTCCTATCCATTAGTCGCCCCGTACGATTTGCATCGCTTTCTTGCCACGGCTGTTTTATCTCTGCGAGCCGAAGGGACACACACACATACATACACACACACTCACAAACACACACACACGCACGCACACACGCACACCCACATACACTCACACACACACAAACACGCCCACACGCACACACACATACATTCTTCACCTCTCGACTCCTACCTATTAGTCGCCTCTTACGATAGGCAGGGACTTCTTGCCACGGCCGTGTTCTTATCTCTGCAAGCCGAACGGACACACACACATACTCACACACGCACACACACACGCACACACGCACACACACATACACTCTTCACCTCTCGACTCCTACCTATTAGTCGCCACTTACGACAGGCAGGGTCTTCTTGCCTTGGCCGTATTCTTACCTCTGCAAGCCAGACGGACACACACACATACACACACACTCACACACGCACACACACGCACACACGCACACACACACATACACTCTTCACCTCTCGACTCCTACCCATTAGTCGCCTCTTACGACAGGCAGGGCCTTCTTGCCACGGCCGTGTTCTCATTTCAGCGAGCCGACCGGACACACACACACACGCACACACAAACACACGCACACAGGCACAAACGCACACACGCAAACGCACACGCACACGCACACACTCTCCACCTCTCGAGTCCTATCCATTAGTCGCCTCTTAAGACAGGCAGAGCCTTCTTGCAACGAACGCATTCTTATCTCTGCGAGCCGAAAGGACACGCACACACACTCACACACAAACACACACACGCAAGCACACATACACTATTCACCTCTCGACTTCTACCCATTATTCTCCTCTTACGACAGGCAGGGACTTCTTGCCACGGCCGTGTTCTTATCTTTGCAAGCCGAACGGACACAGACACACGCACACACAAACACACACACACACACGCACACACGCACACACACGCACCCACGCACACGCACACGCACACACTCTCCACCTCTCGACTCCTATCCATTAGCCGCCTCTTAAGACAGGTAGGGCCTTCTTGCCACGGCCGTAATCTTATCTCTGCGAGCCGAGCGGACAAACACACACACGCACACACACACACGCACACGCACACACTCTCCACCTCTCGACTCCTATCCATTAGTCGCCTCTTACGACAGGCATGGCCTTCTTGCCACCGCTTTTTTCTTATCTCTGCGAGCGAAGGGTCACACACACACATACACACACACACTCACACACACACACGCACACACGCACGCACACACGCACACACACATACTCTCACACACACACAAACACGCACACACGCACACACACATACATTCTTCACCTCTCGACTCCTACTTATTAGTCGCCCACTCTCCACCTCTCGACTCCTATCCATTAGTCGTCTCTCACGACAGGCAGGGCCTTCTTGCCTCGGCCGTCTTCTTATCTCTGCAAGCCGAACTAACACACACACATACTCACACACGCACACACACGCACACACGCACACACACATACACTTTTCACCTCTCGACTCCTACTTATTAGTCGCCCACTCTTCAACTCTCGACTCCTACCCATTAGTCGCCCTGTACGATTTGCATCGCCTTCTTGCCACGGCTGTTTTCTTATCTCTGCGAGCCGAAGGGACACACACACATACACACACACACACACACTCACAAACACACACACACACACGCACGCACACACGCACACACACATACACTCACACACACACAAACACGCACACACGCACACACACATACACTCTTCACCTCTCGACCCCTACTTATTACTTGCCTCTTACGACAGGCATGGCCTTTTTGCCACGGCTGTTTTCTTATCTCTGCGAGCCGACCGCACACACACACACTTACACACACTCACATACACACACACTTAAACACGCACGCACACACGCACACACACACACATACACTCTTCACCTCTCGACTCCTACCCATTATTCTCCTCTTTCGACAGGCAGGGACTTCTTGCCACGGCCGTGTTCTTATCTCTGCAAGCCGAACGGACACACACACACACGCACACACAAACACACGCACACAGGCACACACGCACACACGCACACACGCACACGCACACGTACACGCACACACTCTCCACCTCTCGACTCCTATCCATTAGTCGTCTCTTACGACAGGCAGGGCCTTCTTGCTACGGACGTGTTCTTATCTCTGCGAGCCGAACGGACACACACACACTCACACACACACGCACGCACACACGCACACACGCACACACACACGCACCCACGCACACGCACACGCACACGCACACACTCACAAACACACACACACACACGCACGCACACACGTACACACACATACATTCTTCACCTCTCGACTCCTACCCATTAGTCGCTCATTACAGCAGGCATGGCCTTCTTGCCACGGCCGTATTCTTATCTCTGCGAGCCGAAGGGACACACACACACACTCATACACACACACACGCACACTCTTTACCTCTCGACTTCTACCCATTAGTCGCCTCTTACGACAGGCATGGCCTTCTTGCCACGGCTATATTCTTATCTCTGCAAGCCGAACGGACACACATACATACACACACACTCACACACGCACACACACATAAACTCTTCACCTCTCGACTCCTACCTATTAGTCGCCTCTTACGATAAGCATGGCCTTCTTGCCACGGCTGTAATCTTATCTCTGCGAGCCGAAGGACACACACACATACACACATACACGCACACACACACGCACACACGCACATACATACACTCTCCATCTCGCGACTCCTACTAATTAGTCGCCTCTTACGACAGGCAGGGCCTTCTTGCCACGGCCGTATTCTTTTCTCTGCGAGCCGAAGGACACACACACACAGTCACACACGCACATACACACACGCACACACACACACACATACACTACTTACCTCTTGACTCCTAACCATTAGTCGCCTCTTACGACAGGCAGGGCCTTCTTGCCTTGGTTGTGTTCGTATCTCTGCGAGCCGAAGGACACATACACACACATACAAACACACACACACACTCACAAACACACACACACACGCAAACACGCACGCACACACGCACACGCACACGCACACACGCACGCACACACGCACACACACATACACACACACACACACACACACACACGCACACACGCACACACACATATATTCTTCACCTCTCGACTCCTAACTATTAGTCGCCTCTTACGACAGGCAGGGCCTTCTTGCCTCAACCGTGTTCTTATCTCTGCAAGCCGAACGGACACACACACACACGCACACACACACACGCACACACAAATACACGCACACAGGCACACACACATACACTCTTCACCTCTCGACTCCCACCCATTAGTCGCCTCTTACGACAGGCAGGGCCTTCTTGCCACGGCCGTGTTCTCATCTCTGCGAGCCGACCGGACACACACACATACTCACACACACAAACACGCACACACGCACGCATACACGCACACGCACACGCACACACGCACGCACACACGCACACACACATACACACACACACGCACACACGCACACACACATATATTCTTCACCTCTCGACTCCTACCTATTAGTCGCCTCTTACGACAGGCAGGGCCTTCTTGCCTCAACCGTGTTCTTATCTCTGCAAGCCGAACGGACACACACACACACGCACACACACACACGCACACACAAATACACGCACACAGGCACACACACATACACTCTTCACCTCTCGACTCCTACCCATTAGTCGCCTCTTACGACAGGCAGCGCCTTCCTGCCACGGCCATGTTCTTATCTCTGCGAGCCGACCGGACACACACACACTCACACACACAAATACAAGAACACACGCACGCACACACGCGCACACACACATATACACTCTTAACCTCTCGACTCCTACCCATTATTCGTCTCCTTCGAAAGGCAGGGACTTCTTGCCACGGTCGTGTTCTTATCTCTGCAAGCCGAACGCACACACGCACACGCACAAGCACACACTCTCCACCTTTCGACTCCTATCCATTGGTCGCCTCTTAAGACAGGCAAGGCCTTCTTGCCACGGACGTATTCTGATCTCTGCGAGCCGAACGGACACACACACACACTCACACACACACACACTTACACACGCACACACACACACACATACACTATTCACCTCTCGACTCCTACCCATTATTCTCCTCTTACGACAGGTAGGGACTTCTTGCCACGGCCGTGTTCTTATCTCTGAAAGCCGAACAGACACACACACACGCACACACAAACACACGCACACAGGCACACACGCACACACGCACACGCACACGCACAGGCACACGCACACACTTTCCACCTCTCGACTCCTATCCATTAGTCGCCTCTTAAGACAGGCAGGGCCTTCTTGCCACGGACGTATTCTTATCTCTGCAAGCCGAACGGACACACACATACTCACACACGCACAAACACACGCACACACGCAGACACACACATACACTCTTCACCTCTCGACTCCTACCTATTAGTTGCCCCTTACAACTGGCTGGGTCTTCTTGCCTTGGCCGTATTCTTACCTCTGCAAGCCAGACGGACACACACACATACACACACACTCACACACGCACACACACACGCACACACGCACACACACACACATACACTCTTCACCTCTCGACTCCTACCCATTAGTCACCTCTTACGACAGGCAGGGCCTTCCTGCCACGGCCATGTTCTTATCTCTGCAAACCGAACGCACACACGCACACACGCACACACACATATACACTCTTCACCTCTCGACTCCTACCCATTAGTCGCATCTTACGACAGGCAGGGCCTTCCTGCCACGGCCATGTTGTTATCTCTGCGAGCCGACCAGACACACAAACACACACACACACACATACAAGAACACACACACACACGCACGCACACGCGCACACACGTATACACTCTCCACCTTTCGACACCTATCCATTAGTCGCCTCTTAAGACAGGCATGACCTTCTTGCGTCGGCCGTATTCTAATCTCTGCGAGCCGAATGGACACACACATACATACACACACACACTCACACACGCACAAACACACACATACCCACACACGCACACACACACACACACATACACTATTCACCTTTCGACTCCTACCTATTAGTCGCCCCTTACAAGAGAGAGGGCCTTCTTGCCTCGGCCGTATTCTTATCTCTGCAAGCCAAACGGACACACACACAAATACACACACATACTCACACACACACAAACACACGCACACACACAAAGACACATACACTCTTCACCTCTCGACTCCTATTCATTAGTCGCCTCTTACGACAGGCAGGGACTTCTTGCCACGGCCGTGTTCTTATCTCTGCGAGCCGAACGGACACACACACACACTTACACACACACACGCACCCACGCACACACACACGCACACACGCACACACGCACACACACACAAATACACTCTTCACCTCTCGACTCCTACCCATTAGTCGCATCTTACGACAGGCATGGACTTATTGCCTCGGCCGTATTCTTATCTCTGCAAGCCAAACGGACACACACACAAATACACACACATACTCACACACACACAAACACACGCACACACACAAAGACACATACACTCTTCACCTCTCGACTCCTATTCATTAGTCGCATCTTACGACAGGCAGGGACTTCTTGCCACGGCCGTATTCTAATCTCTGCGAGCCGAACGGACACACACACACTGACACACACATATTCACACACACACCCACACACGTACGCACACACGCACACACACATACACTCTTCACCTCTCGACTCCTACCCATTATTCTCCTATTACGACAGGCAGGGACTTCTTGGCACGGCCGTGTTCTTATCTCTGCAAGCCGAACGGACACACACACACACGCATACACACACACTCTCCACCTCTCGACTCCTATCCATTAGTCGCCTCTTACGACAGGCAGGGCCTTCTTGCCTCGGCCGTATTCTTATCTCTGCAAGCCAAAGGGTAACACACACACAAATACACACACATACTTACACACGCAAAAACACACGCACACACACAAAGACACATACACTCTTCACCTCTCGACTCCTATTCATTAGTCGCCTCTTACGACAAGCAGGGACTTCTTGCCACGGCCGTGTTCTTATCTCTGCAAGCCGAACGGACACACACACACGCACACACACACGCACACGCACACTCACACGCACACACTCTTCACCTCTCGACTCCTACCCATTATTCTCCTCTTACGACAGGCAGGGACTTCTTGCTACGGCCGTGTTCTTATCTCTGCAAGCCGAACGGACACACACACACTCACACACACACACACACACACATACACTCACACACGTACGCACACACGCACACACACACATACACTCTTCACCTCTCGACTCCTACCCATTATTCTCCTCTTACGACAGGCAGGGACTTCTTGCCACGGCCGTGTTCTTATATCTGCAAGCCGAACGGACACACACACACACGCACACACGCACGCACACACGCACACACACATACACTTACACACACAAACACGCACATACGCACACACACATACATTCTTCACCTCTCGACTCCTACCTATTATTCTCCTCTTACGACAGGCAGGGACTTCTTACCACGGCCGTGTTCTTATCTCTGCAAGCCGAACGGACACACACACACGCACACACACACGCACACGCACACTCACACGCACACACTCTTCACCTCTCGACTCCTACCCATTATTCTCCTCTTACGACAGGCAGGGACTTCTTGCCACGGCCGTGTTCTTATCTCTGCAAGCCGAACGGACACACACACACTCACACACACACACACACACACATACACTCACACACGTACGCACACACGCACACACACACATACACTCTTCACCTCTCGACTCCTACCCATTATTCTCCTCTTACGACAGGCAGGGACTTCTTGCCACGGCCGTGTTCTTATATCTGCAAGCCGAACGGACACACACACACACGCACACACGCACGCACACACGCACACACACATACACTCACACACACAAACACGCACATACGCACACACACATACATTCTTCACCTCTCGACTCCTACCTATTAGTCGTCTCTCACGACATTCAGGGCCTTCTTGCCTCGGTTGTATTCTTATCTCTGCAAGCCAAACTGACACACACACACAAATACACACACATACTCACACACGCAAAAACACACGCACACACACAAAGACACATACGCTCTTCACCTCTCGACTCCTATTCATTAGTCGCCTCTTACGACAGGCAGGGACTTCTTGCCACGGCCGTGTTCTTATCTCTGCAAGCCAAACGGACACACACACACGCACACACACACACGCACACGCACACGCACACGCACACACTCTTCACCTCTCGACTCCTACCCATTATTCTCCTCTTACGGCAGGCAGGGACTTCTTGCCACGGCCGTGTTCTTATCTCTGCAAGCCGAACGGACACACACATACACACACACACTCACACACACACGCACACACGCACGCACACACGCACACACACATACACTCACACACACAAACACGCACATACGCACACACACATACATTCTTCACCTCTCGACTCCTACCTATTAGTCGTCTCTCACGACATTCAGGGCCTTCTTGCCTCGGTTGTATTCTTATCTCTGCAAGCCAAACCGACACACACACACAAATACACACACATACTCACACACGCAAAAACACACGCACACACACAAAGACACATACGCTCTTCACCTCTCGACTCCTATTCATTAGTCGCCTCTTACGACAGGCAGGGACTTCTTGCCACGGCCGTGTTCTTATCTCTGCAAGCCAAACGGACACACACACACACACACACACACATACACTCACACACGTACGCACACACGCACACACACACATACACTCTTCACCTCTCGACTCCTACCTATTAGTCGCCTCTTACGATAGGCAGGGCCTTCTTGCCTCGGCCGTGTTCTTATCTCTGCAAGCCGAACGGACCCACACACACATACTCACACCCGCACACACACATGCACACACGCACACACACACATACACTCTTCACCTCCCGACTCCTACCTATTAGTCGCCTTTTACGATAGGCAGGGCCTTCTTGCCTCCGTCGTGTTCTTATCTCTGCAGGCCGAACTAACACACACACATACTCACACACGCACACACACACGCACACACACATACACTCTTCACCTCTCGACTCCTACTTATTAGTCGCTCCTTTCAAGCGGCATGGCCTTTTTGCCTCGGCCGTATTCTTATCTCTGCATGCCAAACGGACACACAAACATACACACGCACGCACACACACACACATATACACTCTTCACCTCTCGACTCCTACCCATTATTCTCCTATTACGACAGGCATGGCCTTCTTGCCACGGACGTAGTCTTATCTCTGCGAGCCAAACGGACACACACACACACACTCGCACACACATACGCATACACGCTTCACCTATCGACTCCTACCCATTAGTCGCCTCTTACGACATTCAGGGACTTTTTGCCACGGCCGTGTTCTTATCTCTGCGAGCCGAACGGCACACACACTCTCACACACACACACGCACACACGCAGACACGCACACGCACACACTTTCCACCTCTCGACTCCTATCCATTAGTCGCCTCTTAAGACAGGCAGGGCCTTCTTGCCACGGCCGTATTTTTATCTCTGCAAGCCGAACGGATACACACACTCACACACACACGCACGCACACACGCACACATACAAACACAAATACACTCTTCACCTCTCGACTCCTACCCATTAGTCGCATTTTACGACTGGCATGTCCTTCTCGTCTCGACCGTATTCTAATCTCTGCGAGCCGTTACGGACACTTACATACATACACACACACTAACAAACGCACAAACACAAACACGCACACACACATACACTCTTCACCTCTCGACTTCTACCCATTAGTCACCTCTTACGACAGGCATGGCATTCTTGCCACCGCTGTTTTCTTTTCTCTGCGAGCCGAAGGGACACACATACACACACACACTCACAGACACACACACACACACACGCACACACGCACACACACATACACTCTTCACCTCTCGATTCCTACCTATTAGTCGCCCCTTACAAGAGGCAGGGCCTTCTTGCCTTGGCCGTATTCTTATCTCTGCAAGCCTAACGGATACACACACATACACTCTTCACCTCTCGACTCCTTCCAATTAGTCGCCACTTACGACAGGCAGGGCCTTCTTGCCTCGGCCGTAAGCTTATCTCTGCAAGCCGAACGGACACACACACACTCACACACACACGCACGCACACACGCACACACACTCACACACACACACAAATACACTCTTCACCTCTCGACTCCTACCCATTAGTCGCCTCTTACGACAGGCATGGCCTTCTTGCCTCGTCCGTATTCTAATCTCTGCGAGCCGAATGGACACACACATACATACACACACACTTACACACGCACAAACACACACACACCCACACACGCACACACACACATACACTATTCACCTCTCGACTCCTACCTATTAGTCGCCCCATACAAGAGGCAGGGCCTTCTTGCCTCGGCCGTATTCTTATTTTTGCAAGCCAAACAGACACACACACATACACACACACTTACACACGCACACACACGCACACGCCTCTTACGACAGGCAGGGCCTTCTTGCCACGGCCGTGTTCTTATTTCTG
>NW_027311920.1:260000-265000 GCF_040954645.1 Diabrotica undecimpunctata | reverse complement strand
GGGCCTTCTTGCCTCGGTCGTGTTCTCATCTCTGCGAGCCGACCGGACACACACACACACACTGACACACACACATACACACACACACTCACACACGCACGCACACACGCACACACACACATACACTCTTCACCTCTCGACTCCTACCCATTATTCTCCTCATACGACAGGCAGGGACTTCTTGCCACGGCCGTGGTCTTATCTCTGCAAGCCAAACGGACACACACAAACACACGCACACACACACACACGCACACGCACACGCACACGCACACACTCTCCACCTCTCGACTCCTATCCATTAGTCGCCTCTTACGACAGGCATAGCCATCTTGCCACCGCTTTTTTCTTATCTCTGCGAGCGAAGGGACACACACACACACACATACACACACACACACTCACACACACACGCACACACGCACGCACACACGCACACACACATACACTCACACACACACAAACACGCACACACGCACACACACATACATTCTTCACTTCTCTAATCCTACCTATTAGTCGCCTCTCACGACAGGCAGGGCCTTCTTGCCTCGGCCGTGTTCTTATCTCTGCAAGCCGAACGGACACACACACATACTCACACACGCACACACACACGCACACACGCACACACACATACACTCACACACACACAAACACGCACACACGCACACACACATACACTCTTCACCTCTCGACTCCTACTTATTAGTCGCCCATTACAAGAGGCAGGGCCTTCTTGCCTTGGCCGTATTCTTATCTCTGCAAGCCAAACAGACACACACACATACACACACACATACACACACACTTACACACGCACACACACGCACACGCTCACGCACGCACTCTCCACCTCTCGATTCCTATCCATTAGTCGCCTCTTAAGACAGGCAGGGCCTTCTTGCCACGGACGTATACCTATCTTAGCGAGCCGAACGGACACAAACACACACTCTTGCACACATACACACACACACATACACGCTTCACCTATCGACTACTACCCATTAGTCGCTCCTTACAGCAAGCATGGCCTTCCTGCCACGGACGTATTCTTATCTCTGCGAGCCGAAGGGATACACACACACATACACACACATACACACACACACACACATACACACACACATACTCACACACGCACGCACACACGCACGCACACATACACTTACACACACACAAACACGCACACACACATACATTCTTCACCTCTCGAATCCTACCTATTAGTCGCCTCTTACGATAGGCAGGGCCTTCTTGCCTCGGTCGTGCTCTTATCTCTGCAAGCCGAACGGACACACACACACACATACACACACACTCTCACACGCATTCACACGCACATACGCACACACATATACACTCTTCACCACTCGACTCCTACCCATTAGTCGCCTCTTACGACAGGCAGGGCCTTCTTGCCACGGCCGTGTTCTTATTTCTGCGAGCCGACTGGACACACACACTCACACACACAAATACACACACACACTCACACACGCACACACACGCACACACGCACACTCACACACACATACACTCTTCACCTCTCGACTCCTACCCATTAATCGCCTCTTACGACAGGCAGGGCCTTCTTGCCACGGCCGTGTTCTTATCTCTGCGAGCCGACTGGACACACACACACTCACACACACAAATACACACACACACTCACACACGCACACACACGCACACTCACACACACATACACTCTACACCTCTCGACTCCTACCCATTAGTCGTCTCTTACGACAGGCAGGGCCTTCTTGCCACGGCCGTGTTCTTATCTCTGCGAGCCGACCGGGCACACTCACACACTCACACACGCACACACACAAACACACGCACTTACACACATACACTCTTCACCTCTCGACTCCTACGCATTAGTCGCCGCTTACGACAGGCAGGGCCTTCTTGGCACGGACGTTTCCTTATCACTGCGAGCCGACAGGACACACACACTCACACACGCACACACACGCACACACACACATACACTCTTCACCTCTCGACTCCTACCCATTAGTCGCCTCTTACGACAGGCAAGGCCTTCTTGCCTCGGCCGTATTCTTATCTCTGCAAGCCGAACGGACACATACACACTCACACACACAAGCACGCACACACGCACACACACAAAAACACTTTTCACCTCTCGACTCCTACCCATTAGTTGCCTCTTACGAACGGACACACACACACACTCACACACACACGCACGCTCACACGCACACACACGCACACACACACATACACTCTTCACCTCTCGACTCCTACCTATTAGTCGCCTCTTACGATAGGCAGGGCCTTCTTGCCTCGGTTGTGCTCTCATCTCTGCAAACCGAACTAACAAACACACATACTCACACACGCACACACGCACACACGCATACACACATACACTCTTCACCTCTCGACTCCTACTTATTAGTCGCCCCTTACAAGAGTTCTTGCCTCGGCCGTATTCTTATCTCTGCAAGCCAAACAGACACAAACATATACACACACACACACGCACACACACGCACACAGGCACACACACACATACACTCTTCACCTCTCGACTCCTACCCATTAGTTGCCTCTTAACGACAGGCAGTGCCTTCTTGCCACGGCCGTGTTCTCATCTCTGCGAGCCGACCGGACACACACACACACTGACACACACACATACACACACACACTCACACACGCACGCACACACGCACACACACATACACTCTTCACCTCTCGACTCCTACCCATTATTCTCCTCTTACGACAGGCAGGGACTTCTTGCCACGGCCGTGTTTTTATCTCTGCAAGCCAAACGGACACACACACACGCACACACACACACGCACACGCACACGCACACGCACACGCACACGCACACGCACACGCACACACTCTCCACCTCTCGACTCCTATCCATTAGTCGCCTCTTACGACAGGCATGGCCTTCTTGCCACCGCTTTTTTCTTATCTCTGCGAGCGAAGGGACACACACACATACACACACACACTCACACACACACACACGCACATACGCACGCACACACGCACACACACATACATTCTTCACCTCTCTAATCCTACCTATTAGTCGCCTCTCACGACAGGCAGGGCCTTCTTGCCTCGGCCGTGTTCTTATTTCTGCAAGACGAACGGACACACACACACACATACTTACACACGCACACACACACGCACACACGCACACACACACACATACACTCTTCACCTCTCGACTCCTACTTATTAGTCGCCTCTTACCACAGGCAGGGCCTTCTTGCCTTGGGGGTGTTCTTATCTCTGCAAGCCGAACGGACACACACACATACTCACACACTCACACACACACGCACACACACACATACACTCTTCACCTCTCGACTCCTACCTATTAGTCGCCTATTACGATAGGCAGGGCCTGCTTGCCTCGGTCGTGTTCTTATTTCTGCAAGCCGAACTAATACACACACATACTCACACACGCACACACACACGCACACACGCACACACACACATACACTCTTCACCTCTCGACTCCTACTTATTAGTCGCCCATTACAAGAGGCAGGGCCTTCTTGCCTCTGCCGTATTTTTATCTCTGCAAGCCAAACAGACACACACACACATACACACACACTTACACACGCACCCACACGCACACGCACACGCACACACTCTCCACCTCTCGACTCCTATCCATTAGTCGCCTCTTAAGACAGTCAGGGCCTTCTTGCCACGGACGTATACCTATCTCTGCGAGCCGAACGGACACACACACACACACTTGCACACATACACACATACACGCTTCACCTCTCGACTCCTACTCATTAGTCGCTTCTTACAGCAAGCATGGCCTTCTTGCCACGGACGTATTCTTATCTCTGCGATTTGAAGGGATACACACACACATACACACACACACACGCACACACGCACACACACACATACACTCTTCACTTCTTGACTCCTACCTATTAGTCGCCTCTTACGATAGGCAGGGCCTTCTTGCCTCCGTCGTGCTCTTATCTCTGCAAGCCGAACGGACACACACACACATACACACACACTCTCACACGCACACACACGCACATACGCACACACATATACACTCTTCACCACTCGACTCCTACCCATTAGTCGCCTCTTACGACAGGCAGGGCCTTCTTGCCACGGCCGTGTTCGTATCTCTGCGAGCCGACTGGACACACACACTCACACATGCACACACACGCACACACGCACACTCACACACACATACACTCTTCACCTCTCGACTCCTACCCATTAGTCGCCTCTTACGACAGGCAGGGCCTTCTTGCCACGGCCGTGTTCTTATCTCTGCGAGCCGACTGGACACACACACACTCACACACACAAATACACACACACACTCACACACGCACACACACGCACACTCACACACACATACACTCTTCACCTCTCGACTCCTACCCATTAGTCGCCTCTTACGAAAGGCAGGGCCTTCTTGCCACGGCCGTGTTCTTATCTCTGAGAGCCGACTGGACACACACACACACTCACACACGCACACACACGCACACACGCACTTACACACATACACTCTTCACCACTCGACTCCTACGCATTAGTCGCCTCTTACGACAGGCATGGCCTTCTTGCCTCGGCCGTATTTTAATCTCTGCGAGCCGAATGGACACGCATACATACACACACACACACTTACACACGCACAAACACACACACACCCACACACGCACACACACACACACACATACACTCTTCACCTCTCGACTCCTACCAATTAGTCGCCACTTACGACAGGCAGGGCCTTCTTGCCTCGGCCGTATTCTTATCTCTGCAAGCCGAACGGACACATACACACTCACACACACAAGCACGCACACACGCACACACACGCACACACACAAAAACACTTTTCACCTCTCGACTCCTACCAATTAGTCGCCACTTACGACAGGCAGGGCATTCTTGCCTCGGCCGTATTCTTATCTCTG